>NC_057865.1:57123434-57308434 GCF_019393635.1 Dromiciops gliroides | reverse complement strand
ACTCAGGTACTCCTGAATCCAGGGCCAATGCTTTAACCACTGCGCCATCTAGCTGCCCCCGAGCATTATTCTTAATATATGTTTACTATTGATGGTGCCAATGACTTACTTTGTCCTATAACTCGAAGAAGAAAACTGAAGCAATTATTTCTATTTAAGTAAATCATATACATTCCCAAAATTGTCTAGGTATGTTAAAAATTTCATTTGAAATTTTCTTTTTATACTACATGCTTTTAATAGACAAACCATTTAATCTTATTTAAGGCTTTGATTTTTCCCCTAAATTATTCATCTGTTTCTACTTTTTTTTTTGGTGGGGCAATGAGGGTTAAGTGACTTGCCCAGGGTCACACAGCTAGTTAAGTATCAAGTGTCTGAAGCCAGATTTGAACTCAGGTCCTCCTGAATTCAGGGGCTGGTGCTCTATCCACTGTGCCACCTAGCTGCCCCTCTACTTTTCTTTCCCTTTGAAATTATATGGTAATCCAGTTATAAAACATTAGGGTTTTTTGAGGCCTTTGTACACAATAGAATATTCACATTTAACTTATATTTATGATAAAATAAAGAAACCAATGGGTTTTTTTTTACCTATTTTGAATTTTTTTTACAATTTTATATATATTGGAACATGTCAGATTGTTTAATGGGTTTTGAAGAGAGACTTTTAAAAGGAAGCCTCATGCTAACGCTTGAAGCAGAGGAATATCTGAATAGTCCATATGTGTGTCAAATTGCCTTGAGCTCCAAAGAGGATATGATTAACTATCAGGAGTGAAAATAGAGGGATAAAGTAAAAAACAAAACAAAACAAAAAACCACCTACCCTATTTCCTAGAGTTATGTGAGAATTCAAGTCCCAAATTTCCTGTTTTATGGCACAACTCGCCTTTACTGAATAGGTAGGATATAGCTACATGGAGGAATGAGGTGCAGAGAAGTGGAGATTTTCCAAGTACTTGCCTCTGTGTTCAGTTTCTGTCCTGATTGGGCCCATGTTCTCCCACTTTCTAGCTCTGTGACTACGATGAAATCATATCACTACTCTGGGCTAACACCTGCCTTATAAAAATGGGACTCAAATGAATAGAAATAAAAAATGATTTCTATATCAACTATCTTTGCAGAGAAATTTATGTAAAATACTTGTTAGTGCTTAAGTTTAAGGATATCTAAATAACTTATTTACAAATATACATATTTACATATAGCAAAATCAGTTGAGTAATTCATTTGGAAGCAATGTAGACAAATATCGAATGTCCAGAGAAACTCAGATTAAAAACAGGGCTAATGTGTAGAGGACTATATGTCTAGAGGATATCTGAGGCACAAATGAAAAACAGGAGGAACCAGTTGAAAATCATGGATTCTTCAAAAAATAACCAGTTTGTTTTCTTTCTGTTCTTATTTTAAGTTGTTGTTTTGTTTCCTTTCTATCTTGTACAGAGCATAAGTTTGTTAGTATGTAGACCAATGATTTAAGAGAGCTTGTTTGGCTAGACCAAAAAACCAAAAACCAAACCAAAACAAACAACAACCAAAAAAAAAACCCAAACCTTAGCAATGATACCTTTGTCTCAAGGGTCCTCTAGTGCCTTGAGAGATGTTGGTCCATAGGACTCTGCTACTCAACACTTCCATCTAGTGGGCAGCAAGCTCAAATTACAGTTAAATCTCAGAGGACATGCCTAATCATTCAACCCTAAATGGTTAAGTATGTTGCCCCTTCATTGCCCTTTTCATAAATTGTCATTGTTAGTATAAAAAGAAAGTAAATGCATTTTTGTGTAAAAGACAAGATTTGTATTGATTGTGATGTGAGATGGGAATACTGCCACTCGTGAAAGGAGTACCAAAATATGACCTTAAAAAAAAAGATGAAGAAAAAAACTTTTTAAGATGGGATTTAGGAGAGCTTTTGGAGAGGAAAAAGATTGTGTCATGATTTGAAGGCTTGGATGTGTCAACAAGGTGAAGAGTTATCTTGCTTGTATAGGAAGAGCTGAGGAACAATGGGAACTTCTTTATATGCATACAGATTTTTTATGATAAAATGGGCAAAACCAAGAAAATGAGAAAAATCCGTAAATATTTGGAGATTAAGGTGGTGACTAAGAAAGTACTGGTGACTTGATGGGACAATTTAGGGTATTTTATGTTTCAAGCATATAATAAATAACTGAGTAAGGACACTCTTTAATAAAGCTTTGCTCAATGAGAACTACAGGTGGGGGAAGGGCAAAAAGGGCTCAGTGAAAAAAAAGCATTAGCAAAAGAAAAAAAACTGCTGAAAATTTAAAGACAGCACCTAGGCTAAAAAACTACCCATTCAAACTGTAGCAATTGGAACTGACTCAGCAAAACCTGAGCCATCACCAGTCACCTTGACTTTTGTCTTGCCAGTGGGACTCCAATAATTCTGGAGAAGAGAGAGTGGCTAAAAGCCCTTCCCATCTAGATTAGCTAAATACAGGGGATACAGAGGAAAAAGCTAACAATCTCTAAACTCCTGGAGTTTCCAGTCTAATGGGGATCACAATATGATCACAAGTAAGTAAATATGAAGTATGCATGCAGAAAATAAATACCAAGTCATTTCAAGATGGAGAAAGTTCTAATAACTGAGAGAATGGGGGGAAGGTCAGGAAAAGTCTGGTGTAGATGGTGATAATTCAGCTATCCCTTACTGGGAATAATTAGTTAAATTGATGAAGCCAGTCAGAAGACAAAGACTTTCATCCATGGAAGGAAACACAGTAAATACACTATGATTTTCATTCATGATGCAAGTAACCAATTTTACATTGGGTAGTAGGAGTAAGATCAGAGAGTGTTTCCATTTTATTCATAGAGCTGATTTAAAAAAAAACAATAAAAAAAAAACTAGCATTAAGAAGGGAAAAGGAGTAACTTCTTCAAGGGTTGTTACATCTAGTCCATATATTATATATATATATATATATAATATATATATATATATATATATATATATATATATATATATATATATATATATATATATATATATATTAGGTAATAATATATATATATTAGGTACTTTTGTTGATAATATTCACATTTGACCATGTCCAGATAAAGGGATTACATTTTGACTGAATGTAGCCAGGCTCAGAATGTTGAATAAAGGCCATAATTGCCTAAGAAATTACAGGAGATTATTTTGATTTGATTCAGACTAAAAATGTTAAAGCTATTCTTTCCTAAAAGCAGGCTATTGAGAAAGCATCTAGACATTTGTGAATATTTCAGGAATCAAAGGGAGAAAAGTAACTTTCATGTGCTGGTGTGATACTCAGGCATTCACTTTATACGTGAAAGTCCCTTCTTCATTATCAGTTTACTAAGAGTTTCTTAGTACTTCTGAAAAATCACATTGTAACTTCTTAGCAAGATGCCACTCATGGTATATGCTTGACATAATCTATTTACACCTATTTTAAGTCTCCTGAATGTGAGACATTTTAGCTTTTGCAATACTGCATTTTGATAAATTATACCCTCAACACAATAAAAGGTTTTCCGTTGAAAGTAGAAGCATAAATGTATGAGTGTGCATGTGTGTATATATGTATGTATATACACATGTGTATATAATACTGGGAAAATGTTAGCTTACAAAAAGCATTTAAATCACTATTCATCAAAATAGAAATATAGTCAAAGAGATAACCACTTTGAATTGGGAATTTAGCTTAACTCCTGGAATAAAAACCACATTCATGAAAGAAAGATATTGACAGAGCTAAGCTCCATGAAGTAAAGTTGCACATACACAAAAATAATGTTAAAGGCAAAAGTAAAGCTACAATTTCCAATGAATAGAACATAAAGAAGACAGGAAAGTGCAATAAAGACACCTTTTTATGTCCTAAATTGGAATTGTGGTTTTGGAAGAAAAAGCAAGTAGATTTTTTAATCTCAATGCTCAGAAGTAATGATTAGGAAAAAGGAATAAGGAAGAGGAAAAAGGAAGAGGATAAACAAAATAAAATCATTCTTTTTTGAAAAGAAGAAACAAAAAGAGGTTCCCACCCTACAAAATTGTCTTTATATACATTTATTTTGTGTATTTCAAACGCATAGACATAAACTACAAATATCATTTTTGCCCCCTACTTTTAATGTGATAGGAATATATAGAAGTATTCTTGCATATCTCTTTTTTGTTCCAGTCTGGCCCTGTAAACAAGTTACTTCTCCATGTTTATAAGTAAAAAGAGGTACAAAAGGACTCATATGAATCTTTCTCAAAGGCCTGACAAATTTACTGTGAAGAGGGTGAGTGAGGAAGAGAAACATCAGTGTGCAGCTATTATAGAATATATTCTGAAAAGTTTGAGTTTGGAAAAAAAAATTCCATCTTTATAACACCAATATTCTCCTGACAGTGGTACCTAGCTGTAAATAACAGAACAACAGAATCTTTGAACAATTACAATTGCAATTAACTCAAAGGACAATTTAGAGACCCAAGGGCAATATCATAGTCTTTAGTATATTACCAGTGATAACTGGAATAATGAAGTATAGAAAAATATATCCTCCACAAAATATAAGAAAAAATTATATTTACAAAGCTCTTTAGTTTACAAAGGATTTTATGTCCATTTTCTAACTTGATTTATGACCAGAAAAGAGATAGGGTGGTCTTTTGAGAGTAATGGAAAACAGATGGATATCCTGAGGCCTGAACTGTCCCCCACAATATATTAAAAGAACTAGAGGAAGTCTTCCAGAAGTTTTGAGTGTTTAGATCAATCATCTTTGGAAGAATTTTTAAAGTAAATTGAAACAAATAGTATGAGATCAAAGAGGCTTGGCTAGATTGTGATCTACTCAGGTCAAGAGTATATCCAGATTGATGAAATCAGTGGTATGTTGAAATATCAAAATCAATTTTATCGGCTACCTTTGAAATTATTTTTAATCTTCTGAAGTCCTCCAGTTATTAGGGCTTGCAAATTACAATGTGCTGATTTCCCACAATATTTTAAAAGTTCTAAATTGATTTCCATAATCACTCAAAAAGCATTAACCAAACAAGCAAGAAAAAAAAATTATAAATGAAAAATTCCTATAATCCACGATCTGACATACAGTTAAATGCCCATAGAGTAAGCACATTAGTGTGTACATCGATTTGTGCACAGATTTGTATGCCTGAATGCATGTATGTGTATGTGTGTGTATATAACATACATATACACACTATATAATACACATGCATAAATACATACAGGCTGACATACATTACATAAATAGTGCCTACTATATGACAGGTACTATAATAAGTGCTTTATAGATATTTCATTTATTTATATCTACCTACCTAACTACCCACCTACCTATCCATATGTGGCAGACACAGGGATGCATACATACCTATGGGTACATATATGCATATATGTTTACATTCCTGTCTGCTTATATATCTATATATCAAATGAGATGCACATATATGCATATATGACAGGCTGTAATTTTCACAGTTATTTGGGCTGAGTTAAGTAAGAGAAAGAGGTTGGATAGGTTTTAGGTGAAACTCTTAATATTTATAGGAAACTACAGGCCAGAGTTACAAAGCATTAGATGTTATTTTCACAGTTTAAGGACTTACCTACATTTATGTGAGCATATATCCTTTGAAGCACTGAAATATACCTTTGGTTTAATTAATTTTTATTTTATCTTCAGTTTTTATACAAACAAAAGACTGAGGTCAAAACAAAATTGAATGTTCTCTTTTGTGAATTTAAAAATGTGAAACCTTAACTCTGCCTGGAACCTTAAAATTCACCTAGAAAAACATGCCTTGTACTACAATACCTTCCATAGAATGTTCTGGAACATCCAAGAAAATGACAATAATGAGAAAACAGACAAAAACCTATGGGATGCAAACAAAGTAGTGCTTAGGGGAAATTGTATTTCTCTAAATGCTTACATGGATAAAAAAAGAGAAAGAGGAAATCAATGAATTGGGCATGCAATTTAAAAAGCTTCTAAAAGAACAAATTAAAAATTCCCAATTAAATACTAAATTAGAAATTCTGAAAATCAAAGGAGAAATTAATAAAATTGAAAGTAATAAAATGGTAGAATTATTCAATAAAACTAAGTTTTAGTTTTATAGACAAAAATTAGTAAAATAGATAAACCTTTGGTTAATTTGATTTAAAAAAAGAAAGAAGAAAACGAAATTACTGGTATCAAAAGTGAAAGGGGTGAATTCACCACCAATGACGTAGAAATTAAAGCAATAATTAGGAACTATTTTGCCCAACTGCATGCCAATAAATTTGACAGTCTAAATCAAATGGATAAATATTTACAAAAATACAAATTGCCCAGGTTAACTGAAGAGGAAATAGAATTCTTAAATAAGCCCATATTAGAAAAAGAAATTGAACAAGCCATTAATAAACTCCCTAAGAAAAAATCTCCAGGGCCAGATGGGTTTACAAGTGAATTCTACCAAACATTTAAAAATAATTAATTCCAATACTATAAAAATTATTTGGAAAAAAATACATGAAGAAGGAGTTCTACCAAATTCCTTTTATGACACAAATATGGTGTTGATACCCAAACCAGGCATAGCCAAAACAGGGAAAGAAAATTATAGAACAATTTCCCTAATGAATATTGATGCTAAATTCTTAAATAAGATATTAGCAAGGAGATTACAGAAAGTGATCACCAAGATAATACACTATGACCAGGTGGGATTTATACCAGGAAATCAGGGCTGGTTCAACATTAGAAAAACCATCAACATAATCAACCACATCAATAAGAAAACTAACCAAAACCATACGATTATCTCAATAGATGCAGAGAAAGCTTTTGACAAAATACAGCACTCATTCCTAATAAAAACACTAGCGGGCATAGAAATAGATGAAGATTTCCTTAAGTAGTATCTACCTAAAGCCATCAGCAAACATCTTATGTAATGGGACTAAGTTAGAGGCATTCTAAATAAGATCAAGGGTGAAAGAGGGAAGTCCTTTATCACCTAAGAGAAGAAAAAGGAATTAAAGGAATTAGAATAGGTAAAGAGGAAATGAAACTATCATTCTTTGCAAATGATAAGATGGTATACTTAGAGAATCCTAGAGAATTAGCTAAAAAACTACTTGAAACAATTAACCACTTTAGTTTTATAAAATAAATCCACATAAATCATCAGCATTTCTATACATGACCAACAAAGTCCAGCAGCAAGAGAAAGAGAAATTCCATTTAAAGTAATGGTAGACAATATAAAATACTTGGGAGTCTATTTGCCAAGACAAATACAGGAACTCTATGAACACAATTACAAAACACTTTTCACACAAATCAAATCAGATATAAATAATTGGAAGAATATTCATTGCTCAAGGATAGGCAGAGCTAATGTAATAAAATGACAAGTCTATATAAATTAATTTACTTATCCAATGACATACCAATCATACTACCTAAAATCATTTATTTTGTAGAGCTAGAAAAAATAATAACAAAATTCATCTGGAAGAACAAAAGGTCAAGAATATCAAGGGAACTAATGAAAAAAATGCACAGGAAGGTGGGCTAGCTGTACCAAATCTGAAGCTTTACTATAAAGCGGCAGTCATCAAAACTATTTGGTACTGACTAAGAAATAGAGTGGTGGATCAATGGAATAGGTTAGGCACAGGAGACATGAGGTAAATGATTTTAGTAATGTACTGTTTGATAAACCCAAAGACTCCAGCTTCTGGGATATGAATTCAGTATTTGACAAAAACTGCTGGGGAAACTGGAAGATAGTATGGAAGAAACTAGGCATCTATTGAGATAATCGTATGGTTATAAGAATCCAAGTTATTCCCCAATTGAGAAATGTTCAAAGGATATGAACAGGCAGTTTTATGATAAAGAAATCAAAGCTCTCTATTTCCATAAGTAAAAATGCTCTAAATCAGTATTGATTAGAGAAATGCAAATTAAAACAACTCTGAGGTACCACCTGACACCTATAAGATTGGCTAATATGACAAAAAAGGAACATAATAAATATTGGAGCTGTGGGAAAATTGGAACACTAATGCATTGTTGGTGGAGCTGTGAACTGGTCCAGCCATTCTGGAGAGCAATCTGGAATTATGCCCAAAGGGCTATAAAGCTGTGCATACCCTTTGACCCAGCAATACCACTATTAGGTCTTTTTCCCAAAGAGATCATAAAAAAGGGAAAAGGACCCACAAGTACAAAAATATTTATAGCTACTCTTTTTGTGGTGGTAAGGAATTGGAAATTGAGGAGATGCCCATCAATTGGAGAATGGCTGAACAAGGTGGGGTATATGAATGTAATGTAATAGTAATGTGCTGTAAGAAATGATGAGTAGGTGGATTTCTTTTTGTTGTTGTTGTTTGTTTGTTTTTATTTATTTTTTGAGCAGGGGGATTTCAAAGAAACCTGGAAGGACTTACATGAACCAATGCTGAGTGAGATGAGCAGAACCAGGAGAACATTGTACATAGTCTCAACAACATCGTGTGTTGATCAACTGTGACAGACTTGGCTTTTCTCAGCAGTGCGATGATCGAATGCAATTCTAAAGGACTCATGATGAAAAATGCTCCCCAAATACAGAAAAAAAAGAACTGTGGAATCTAGATGCAGATCGAACCATATTATTTCTACTTTTTAAAGATTTTTGTCTTTTGCTCTGATTATTCTTTAACAGCATAACTAATGCAGAAATATGTTTAATGTGATTGTACATATATAACCTATATCAGATTGCTTTCTGTCTTGGGGAGGGGGGAGAGAAGGGAAGGAGAGAGAAAAACTTGTAACTAGAAATCTTATAAAAACAAATGTAAACTAACTCTACACGCAACTAGAAAATAATAAAATACTTTTTTTTTTTTTTTTGCAGGCAATGGGGGTTAAGTGACTTGCCCAGGGTCACACAGCTAGTAAGTGTCAAGTGTCTGAGGCCGGATTTGAACTCAGGTACTCCTGAATCCAGGGCCGGTGCTTTAACCACTGCGCCATCTAGCTGCCCATAAAATACTTTTATGATAAAAAGAATGTTCAAGAGAAGGTAATGGATGTGTCTTTTGATGGGAAGCTGATTTTAATATCCATTTAAAAATTCTAATTGGTAGAAAAATTTTCTTTACATTGAGTGGAACTCTCTGCTACCTTTTTTGTGGCCAATAATTCATGTATGGCAAAAGATCTTGTATAGGGTAGACTGAATCTGCCATGTTGGACTTCTGCCCTCAGGATTACTGAGAGTTAGGCTATGAGAGTTTGTACAATCTGGCAAAGAACCTGTGGTCATCCTACTGGAAATATGATTTTATTTCTTCTTAGCAATTTTAGTCTTGACTTCCAAAATTCTACTACCCTTTATTATTTTGCTATTTGTTAGGACATAACTTCTAGACCTACAGTCTACCTCATGATTCATGGCCAAGTGCATTTGTCCTTTGAAGCATCATCATTATTTGTAAAAGAGTATTTCGTTCAAGTATTTATCTTTTGTTCAGTTGTCTGATGGACTGTTTGGATCACAATGCCCAAAAGTCATTTTCACAGTACTATATGATAGTCCCTCTGGGGGTCTGGTCTTTCCAAAAAGTTTTATGAAATCTTTCCTAGGTGAAATTATTTCTTTATACCCACCATAGTTTTATTCATCTCCCTAGTTAAGTGACTGGCCCAGCATCATGCAGTAACTATGAAAGGCAGGATTTTATCTCAGTTCTTCTTGACTCCAAAGACAACACTTTGTACAATATGCCACCTGGATGCAGAGAATGTTTGGCAGCCCTGAGGTCACCGTTCATTTGGAAGAGGTAACAACTGTCAATGAGTTCACAGCCAGGGAAAACAGAAAAGTGGTGAAGAAGCCATCTACTTCTTTTGGGGGTTTATATCAAGTACTGATTACATATCAGTAGTTGATGAAATAGTCTCACTTTCTCTCCACTCATAGTTGAAATTGGAGGCTACATTACTGAGGCTTCATAAATTTTATTCATGGCTTGTGACTGCATCTTTCTATTTGAAAGGCAGACAAATACTCTGACAAAGTATTCCTAGGAAAAAAATTCTGGACAAATTAAATTCTGGCTTAAAAGATTGCATGATTTTGTTGTAATTATTGTACATCATTCCAGTAAGGCTTAGATCTGGTGTATTCAACTTCACACCACCCATTAGCAAAATGCAAACCTATTTGTTACATTTTACTCTAAATCTGTTTCTGTAAAGCAAGAAAGCAATTACAATTCTCTGCAGAAATACCAGAAGGTAATAATTATCTTGCTACTATTCTGAAGCCCTCAAAGATGTTGTCATTTTCAGAGGAGTCCTCACATCTTAATTTTTACATTTTTTTCAATTAATGTCAGACTACTGTTATTATTCTCTACTGTCATTCATCAACTAGGGGCAGAGCCAAGATAGTGGAGGAAAGACATTATAGGCACAGAGCTCCTGATACAATTACCCCCAAAAAAACACCAATAAAAGAAGCCCTTGAGCAGAAAAAAACACAAAATATGGGCTGAGACAGTTTTCCAACCATAGACAGATTAAAAGAGGCGATGCTGAGCTACTGGTAAAGTCCAACCCTGCTATCATGCTGACAGAGACCCCAGGCATGCCACACCAGTGGAACTTAACCCACCAAACCTCCAAAACAGCTGCAACACCAGCATCTTCTAGAACTGAAATTTCATTCAGTTGAGAGGGCTGAATGGCTGGCTGGGGGTGGGGGGGAGTACATGGGTGTAATCAGGACCTAGGGAGGAATTTAGCCATCCCTCCCCAGTAGGGAACCAGGAAGAAATCCTGAGCAGGAGGCCCAGGTGGGGGAGGGGCACAGGCTTGTTGAAGCTAAGAACCACACCACAGAAAGCTTTGTGGGTTGGTTGTTTAGCAAGTAGGCTTGAAGTTATCTTCAGACCAGAGAACAGCCCAGGTGAGAGAAAAATCTACCCTCCCTCAAACCAAAACACCTGGGACCTTCTGAAGCTGGGGACAGTAGTGTAGCCTGGGAACAGGGCTCCCCAATGGGGACTTAAAAGTCAACTAAAAGAGGGTAAGATGAGCAAGCAAAGAAAGTTTCTTCAGCAACAAGGAAGATCAAGATGCACACTTAGAAGAAGAGAACAACCTCAGGGCCACTACATCTAAAGGTTCCAAGACATATATGAACTTGTCTCAGGCCATGGAAGCTCTCAAAAGAGACTTTGAAAAGAAAGTAGGAGAGACAGAAGGAAGATTTAGAGAGTAGTAGGAAAGAATGGAAAGAGAAATGAGAGCAATACAGGAAAGTCATGAAAAAAAAGTCAACAGCTAGAAAAGTCAAATGGAAAAGAAGATAAAAAAGCTGTCTGAAGAAAATAATTGCCTAAGAATTAGGAATGAACAAATGGAAGCTAGTGAAGCTATGAGAAATCAAGACACAGTTGTAACGATTGGAATGACGCCACCTGCTGGAGACCTACTGTAGAAGAGTTCCACCCATGAAGTGAAGGTTTTTGAGGGCAAGACCAGGAGTCTTTTCTTTGGCGTCAGGAAGTGACGCGGGCGAGTGGAAGGAGGAAGGAAGAGACTGGCGCTCGGTCTCAGGCTCTTTCCTGAGGACTCTGGTAGAGAGCGGAGCTAGAAATATGCTCTCCCTTTAATAGATAGGAATCTAGGCCTTTCTTCTCTCTTTATCAAATTCTTATTCTCCTTAATAAATGCTTAAAAGTCTAACTCTTGCTAAAGCTTATAATTTATTGGCGACCACTCATTAGATATTTTAGACAGTTTAGCTAGAATTTTAGCCCTTAACACAGTAAAGCAAATCCAAATGAATGAAAAAATAGAAGGCAATGTGAAATATATCCTTGCAAAAAAAGCTGACCTGGAAAACAAATCCAGGAGAGATAATTTGAAAATCACTGTACTACCTGAAAATCAGTACCAAAATAAGTGCCTAGACATCATCTTCCAAGAAATTGTAAGAGAAAATTGCCCTGATATTCTAGAAGCAGAAGATAAAATAGAAATTGAAAGAATACACTGATCATCTATTGAAAGAGATTCCCAAAGTAAAACCTCCAGGAATATTGTAGCCAAATTCCAGAGCTCCCAGGTCAAGGAGGAAATATTGCAAGCAGCTAGAAAAAAGGAATTCAAAGACTATGGAGCTCCAATAAAGATAAAACAAGATCTAGCAGCATCTACATTAAAGGACCAGAGGGCATGGAATATGATATTCCAGAGGGCAAAGGAACTGGGACTACAGCCAAGAATCATGTACCCAGCAAAACTTTATATAATCTTTCAGAGGAAAAAAAATGGGATTTCAACGAAAAAGAGGAATTTAAGGCATTCCTGATGAAAAGACCTGAACTGAATAGAAAATTTGACTTTTGAATACAACATCCTGGAGAAGCATACAAAGGTAAACAGGAAAAAGAAACCATGATGGACATTAAAAGGTTAAACTGTTTACATTCTTGCATGAGAAGATAATACTTTCAACTCAAGAACTTTCTCAGTAAGGAATACACAGAGGACATAGGTCTGAACTGAATATGAAAGGATGATATCTGTAAAGCATTCATTTTTTGTTTATCCTTGTACTTTGTGGGGCAAACAGGGTGGGGTGTCTTATGTCTGGGGCCAGATTTGAGCTCAGGGACTCCTAAGTCCAAATTCCATGCAAAAATGAGGAAACAAAAGATGTGAATACAAGCAGAATTGTTATATATAACAGAAAGTAGAAAGCCTCCGTATGGGGCCTATGAAATAGCTAAAATCCAAGAGGAGAATCCAAAGGCTCTCCCCAAGCAACAACCACATCATCTCATGAAATATTATGTTAATAAAGAATCATCAATAAAATGACTGTAAGGCAGATTTGTTTATGGAAACAGAGAAGTTTGGGATGGCCCTCCAGTATTGAGTCATTGTCCCTAAAAATCGAAAATGTTATCTGTAGCAAACCATTAGGAGAAATGGTCTCCTATCATCTGTAGGAGAAACATTAGAAATCTTATAACAAATCACTGGAAGATTCAAAATTTAGAACCTAAAAAAGACCTAGAAAGAAAGAGCCAGATGACCTGAATCATACTTCAGAAGGTTGCTGACTTTAATAATTTGGCAGGCAACAAATCCCTAAAGTAGAAATACAGCCATCAAAATATCCTGGAGGATTCAGCTAATAGACTGTAGTAATTTGTTGGACTAATATTACTATCAATACTGTTGGCCCTAATCACTTAAATGTATTTTAATAATTTTAAAATGTCTTTTAATAAATATATGTATGGCAAATACAAATAATATCCAAAACATGTAGCATTATGTCATTTTCAAACTATATAAACATATATTCCCCAAATGATAAATGATCAAAGGATATGAATAAGCAGTTTTCAGGGAAAAAAATAAATTCATCTATAGTGCTCTATATAAAAATGTTTTAAATCACTATTAATAATGCAAACAATAAGAAATGCATAAGGTCTTAAATTCTAGCTGTGATGTTTAAAATCTAATGAGTGGTTGCCTTAAATTAGGAGCTTAGCAAGAGTTTAGCCTTTTAAGTATTTATTAAAGTGGATTAGAAGTTAGTGAAGAGAGCAAGAAGGGAAAATCCTAATTTGGATCTATCCAGTAAAGCCAGAGAGAAAAACTTTCCTGTCCCTTACAGCCCACATCAAGTTCTCCCTATTCTGCCTCTCCTGCCACCAAGCTGAAGTCCAGAAATGAAAGAACCTACTTCTCAGCAGCTTCTCCCAGATGCCCCCTCTGACACCAGAAGTCGGGCAGTCCTCACACACAGCTCCAAGCTAATTGGTTTGTAGCACTCATTGACACAAGTAACAGGTGGTAACTTCTGGGTGCCAATCTGACCTTTCAGACACTAAGTCACATGCTTTCTCCTCAGGGCAGAGATGCCCTGGTTCCCACAATGTCTTTCTCAGCAGGAGTAGCACTCCAATTCTCACAGTCCCCCCTGTGCTTCATGCAAAGAAACATCATTTCCTCACATGAAGCAATGATATTATAGATAATTACGACTAACAAAGTAAAGGGAATGAAAAGAGAGAAAAAGAAATTGAGCAATGCATTAACAAAGGCTAAAGGGGGTACTCCCCTATTAGCAGGTAGACATTACAAACAGAAAAACTAAATGGGGCACTCCCCTTTAGTAAGTGGACATTATAAACAGTATATCCAATGTGGAAAAGGAAAAAATGAAAATGTCCATTTAAGTCTTTGGAAGTCTTTTCTCAGATGATTCTTGGGATGTCCTCTGAGTGTAGTAGTAGAATGGAAGTCTTTCAAGAGATTCAGATGCTAGTAATCAGCCTGGAAAATTTCCTGCAAAATTGAGCTTAACACAACTTTAAATAGCTTTGACAATAATCAAATCAAACAATGAGAGTTCTGAAAAATATGTATAAGGAAATTCAGAATTTTAGTTGTTACACATGAAACATATAATAGAAACAAAAATTTGAAACATTCTCTAAAACTTAATATTACTACACTCCCCCCTGTGGAGGATAAATTGAGAAGACAATTGTGTGTTGGAGGCAGAATTTGAACTCATTTCTTCCTGACTCCAGATCCAGCACTCCATCAATGAATTCACATCTAGGATATTTTTTTAACTTAAATTAAGAATATTTTAAATAAATGTGGCCACATAATATACTCCTAATACCCAAACTATATGGAATGACATCTAGTAGAAAAAAAATCCAACTTTCTTTGGAAAAAAGATGAATGCACCTCATCTTCCTAGTCCTCTTTGCTACTAGAAGTGCCACAAAGAAGTTTTCAGTAAGCCTAAAATTTCCATTTATATTCTATTATTTTATGTAATTACAAAAAATGATCATTTTAGCTACCTAAGTAATAGTCTACCAAGCATAAAACTTAAAATATGTTTGTATTTAACTTTTTCATATCTCTATTATCTATCATCTATCACTTATCTATCTATCCACCTTGTTCTATGCCCATTTCTACCCCAAGTCAACAAAATATAAGACTAGAAGAATAATTATAACATTAATAATTAATATTTATCAAATTTTAAAGGGCCTCCAGTTTGGCAAAGCACTTTACATATGATTATTTCATTTGACCCTTGCAATGGTAATGTCAGATAAGTGCTAATTTCTCCATTCAGTTTACAGATGAAAAAAGCAAGTCCCATAGAAAGCAAATGACTTGCTCAGGGTCCTATAACCAGGAAGTCTTATCATTTGGAAGCTGACTCTTCTTGATTCTAAGGTAAGAGTGCCATTCCCAATCTCATGATGGTATGTTACTGCCTTCTTAGTAGCGGTCTGGCTGAGTTCAAAGAAGCTCATCACCCAAAGATGGACCACCAACTAATCAATTATTTTGGTCACTATAGCTCATGAAATGGCCTACTAGGATTTGGAAGCTCTGCAATCTGAATCCATGAAAACAATCTCTACACTGATTAAGTAAGTCATATACCTTTAGAAAAACTGAACTAATACTAGATATTCCAGTTAACCTTTAGTTGCAAAGCCCAAGATAAAAAATAATTAAAATTAAAACATAATGAATCCTTCTCCTTTTTGTTTAGCAATAAGGAAATCATGCTTGGGTGGACATAATTTGTGCCAACTCAGACATTTCTTTGTGATCTGATTGACATGGGGGTTGATGTGAAAAGCTGTGCATACTACTCTTCCTTCTCTAAAATTCATTAATATAATTGCTTATCTTTCTGGTTGCTGCATATTCCAGGCCCTGAATAAGATGATGCCCTTTTTTCATTTTCCAGTATTACCACCAAGCATGTAGAAACAAAGGCCTGATTCAAGTAGATAGTTTAAGTCTTGGACAGGCTCCGCAGAGATGCAATAGCAAGGCTGAAAAAGAATATAACAAGCTCCTTATCTAGTTGGAGTTTGATTAAATGGTTTTTAACCCAATCTGTGAATCACTGCTGAATAGTGGTTGAGCACAAGGATGTCTTTAAGAGAGACCCTCCTTCCTGCTGCCTTCTCTACATGATGATGAGAAATGGAATTACTCCAACAGAACACCATGAAAACAAAGCACTGATTTAAAATTATAATTTGTGACTGTACTTCTTCATATAAAGAAGATTTGTTTTGGTTTTAACAGAAGGCAGCAAATGTGGTAATTCTCATAAAGTTCTTTTGAACTTTTCCCCTCTCTTTCTAAATAGCAGTACTGACTATAGCAGATCCAGAGATGGCCAACATCTATGGAAGGGAGACCATCATTTATTCTTTCAATGTTATTCTGTAAAGTGGTTCTTTGGATGGTGTTCAAAATAGACAATGTGACAAATGCCAATTTAGCAATGATTTTAGCAATCAAAAATGCATCTAAGGAAAGAAGTCTGGCTGAGATATTGCATATGTGCTTGTTATTGATAACTCTTTCCTTTGTAATGGTGAACTAACTGGACAGCTCACCAACAAGCACTGATAAAAAATCTTAAGGAAAAATAAATTATAAATATCTATAAGATGGAATGGATTCATTTTACAGAGATATTTAATATTTACACTGACATAGCACCTTGCAGAATTTGTTGGACTAAAATGAATAGAATTCATTTGAAAAGAAAACAAATATAAAAGACATACAAACTGAATAATAAATAATTTCATGGGGTAGAAGAGCTGGGGTACTTAAAATGGCTTAATTTAGGATATGATACTTGAGTAGAGTCTTGAATGCTGCCAATGATTCCATTAGATGGAAAGGAGGAGAGATTACAGTGTAGGCAAAGTAAACCATTTGCAGAAAGTCATAGAAATAGGAGATAGATTATTCTGTACTGGGTTCAGTAACTGGACCAAATTGGCTGTGACATCAAGGACATGAAGGACAACTCTGTGAAATTAATCCAGAGTTATCAGCTGGAATAAGATTTTAAATGTCTTGAGATGCCTACTAGAGAGGTTTGCATTTTATTGTAGATTCAGTAGGTAGTTATTAAGGAGTTGTTTTTTTTTTGTTTTATCAGGAAAGGGACCTGGTCAGACTTGTGCTTTAGGGATGATATTGTAGCATATTGCAAAATCTGAAATTGACAAGAGAGAGAGAGAGAGAAAGGGAGATCAACCAGAAGGCTTTGCAATAGTCCAGGGGGTAGGTGATGGATTAGTGGATTAGGGTGGTGCCTACGGAAGAAGAGAGAAAGAAATGGTTGAAATAAAACTTATGTGGTGCTTGAAATGACAAGGCTTGGCACTTGATAGGATATGGAATGGTGGGAGAAAAGAGTTAAAGCTGAGGATGATTCTTGTATCATTCTACTACAAATAAGCAGTTTGTTAGGTGCATAATTTTTGTTTGTACTGTGCTTTTCCACCACCAGATGGCAGGCATATGTATTTGGTAACTATTAATTGGGACCTCAAGAATTACAGAGCCTCTCAAGCAGATGAAATTTGTGACAAATAGTATGGCCCTTATGCAAGTTCATAAGATGCCATGATAAAATAACCTTGCTGGAAACATGATCACATTAATTATGTTTCCTTCAGTTCACTGAGCTTTATCAATAACTTGAAGTATTCAACTTCTATCAGTTAGACTTTGAGTTACTCTCTGCATAGTTCAGTACTCTTCTAATATACTACTTGAAAAGCTCAATTCTATAGGAAATATAACTAAAGTTTTGTGTTCAGAACACACACACACATGTGTCTGTGTGTGCGTGTGTTTTCTTGATACTAGACTAGTTTCATACAATGTTGAGGAATAAGACATCCCTTTCTTTTCATTCAAATCTAAACTAAATTAACTTTAAGATGAACTCAATTTCCTCATTTACAAAATAATAGGATTGGTCTAGATGAGAATTAAGATCTCTGGGAGCTTTGAATCTATAATCCTATTACCCCATAGATATGACCTTGTCTGCCTGACTATTTTGTCTGATCAGAAAAATGTTTTAGTGAGAATTAGAAGTATCCCTTTAGCTCTTAAAATGATCATAGATCTAGAACTTGAATTGCATTAAAAGGCATCCAATCCAATCCATTCATGTTATAGATGTCAGAGGCAGTATCGAAGACAGGTCTTCATACTCTAGAATATTATACTGTACTACTTCCTATTTTCTAAGCTTGCCAATGTCATAATGTTGCATTATTTATAAAGAGACATATGATTTTACTTAGAAACCCCAGTTCTTTATGAAACCAGAAGACAAATTAGTGAGTGGGCAACCACCAATATCAAATGATCAAAAAAATTTTATGCCACAGGGTCCAAGAAAAAAAAGTCCCTCTACACACCAAAATATTCATAGTAATCCCTTTTCTTTGAAATATCCCCAAACTAGAAACAAAGCAGATAGTAATCATCTGGGATGATCCTGGGGAAATTATGCCATATGAATGTCACAGAATATTACTAGGCTTGAGAAAAAGAGGACAGTGAGAAATTCAGAGAAACATAAGACACATAAACTGAAATAGGATGAGGGAAAAACAGAACCAGGAGAACAATGTTCGATGGTTTTAAGAACTTAAATGAAACAGCTTTAAAGAGCAACTAAACCTGGGGGTAGCTAGGTGACACAATGGATAAAAGCACTGGACCTGGATTCAGGAGGACCTGAATTCAAATGCAGCCTCAAACACTTGACACTTACTAGCTGTGTGACCCTGGGGAAGTCACTTAACCCTCGTTGGCCCCACAAAAAAAAAAAGGAAAAAAAAAAGAAAAAAAAAACTAAACCAAATTAAACCTTGATTAAAGGCAATACTGAGTCCACAAGATAAATGATGATGCATGCTTCTTTGCATTATCAGTAAAGAAATAAGGAGCTGCAGTCACTAAATGTTGCATTCATTATTAGCAATGGTCATTGTTTTGCTTATTTATTTTTAATTGTGTGAAGGAGAGTTATAATGTACTGGGGGATAAAAACAAATCTGCTGTGGAATAAATGCATGAATAGTATTTAAAGCATTAATAGCATACAGCCTATTTCTTTAAATAATACAACTTTCTACAGAGAGGCAGCATATGGAATTTTCTAGAAGATGTTAAAAGGCATGGAGACTATTAGCAAGGCATTAATAGTTTTTATTTCTTTCTTTCTTTTTGGTGAGGCAATAAGGGTTAAGTGAGTTGCCCAAGGTCACACAACTATTGCATGTCAAGTGTCTGAGGCCAAATTTGAATGCTGGTCTTCCTGAATCTAAGGCCAGTGCTTTATCCACTGTGCCACCTAGCTGCCCAATTCCTTTTATTTTTACTGACAATAGGACATGTATAGAAACTTTACCTTATATGTCATTATATTCTCATCTTATTTGTAGGTACTATGAACCTAATCAATCATTAGGTGACATTGGATCCACAAGATGTCAAGTAGTTTTCAGAAAGGGGTGGTCTGAATAAATGATTATTCTTTAAAAATATCAAAAAACATATAATTATGAGTCTGAACTTAGCCAGTGAAATTGGATAGGAAATAAAATGAACCAATGAATGAATGTCATGACCTTCTCTAAAACTCACAGAGTTGTCTGGAGAAATGAGACATCAAGTGTCTTTTCCAGGGTCACCTAGTCATTATATGTCAGAGGCATGAGTTGAACCCATGTCTTTCTTGCTGAGAGAGCAGCTCTTTTTTAGGGTAAGTATAAGTACAAATTTCTTTCCTATCTGTCTGTTCTACAAGAAAAAAAAACCTATGAATCTTTTCACTATTTTGTAGTCATTGGATACCCTAATTCAGTGAAGACCAGAGGCACTGTAATAATTCATTCTTTATACTACCACTCACTGCCTTATCTGTAAGTCATGGGAATTGAATGTTTTCCTCTTGTTTCTTTTAATCATTGATGTTATCTAGCTACCCAGAAGCAGAGAGCTTGAGAGAACTAGAGAGAGATAGTGAGAGAATGAGAGATAGAGAGGTGCCTTTCTTTTGTCTAATACTCAAAGTAGATCCAATCACTGAATTAAAAACTAATCACTTAGAGAATTCTCTTGCAAACAAATCCTAAACAAGAATTCTTTGCTCTTGTTTTCTACTCCTGTGGTGATAATTTTCCTTTCTGTATTTCATCAACTATTTTCTCTCTGCTCAGACAGTGGACAATTTATTTGACTAGATAGCAGGTTATTGGATAGATAGATAAAGAGAGATGTAGAGCGAGAGGAGACCTTAGAAGCCATATAGCCCATCCTCTTCATTTGTAAAATGAAGAAACAGTGATCCAGAAATTACTTCCCCTTCATATACATATGTATGTATGCATATCTGAGACAGAAATTGAACCCAGGTATGACTCTAACTCCACTATCCTACTTACTATTCAACAATACCTCTCATGCCTCTAACATAGATGTTAAAATTAGTCTCAAGTATACAACACTCTTTTTCTGTTCTCGGAGAAAAATTTCAGCTCTCCAGCATTGAATTAGAGGAACTAAAGTGGAGTGAGCTCAGCTCTAGCTCACCACAACTTAACATTCTCCATAGTTCTCTTGGAATTAAGGTCTCCTCATTCTTCCCACCATCCTTCTTTACAGACCTTGAAAATCTTGTTATCCTTTGGGGGACTAGGCCTTTAGACTTCATCATGCCTTGAAATCTTATACTTTCCCTTTCCCTGTCCCTTTTCAGCTTCCTCTTGTGTGTTATCTTCCATTAGGAACAGCTAGGTGGCACAGTGGACAGAATACTGGGTCTGAAATTGGGAGGACCTGAGTTCAAATGTGACCTCAGACACTTACTGACTGTGTGAACCTGGGCAAATGACTTAATCCCAATTGCTTTCAACATTCAGAACCATCTCCAGTCATCTTGATTGATATATATATATATATATATATATATATATATATATATATATATATATATATATATATATATCACATACACATATATATCATATACACATACACACACACACACACACACATATATCCATAAGACCCAGATGGCTCTGGAGGGGAGAGTGAGGTTGGTGACTTTGCATAGCCCTACCCCACTTAAATTCAAGTCACTGCATCACCCCGAAGTCATAATCTTCTTTGAGAGCGAAAGACAGGGGGCACCTAGGTGGTGTAGTGGATAAAGCACTGGCCCTGGATTCAGGAGGACCTGAGTTCAAATCCAGCCTCAGACACTTGACACTTACTAGTTGTGTGATCCTAGGCTAGTCATTTAACCCTCAAAAACAACAAAAACAACAACAACAAAAGGAAAATGAAGGACAAAATAACAACAATCTTCCACCAATAGATTCTTAGTTCCTTGAGGGCATGAACTGTTTTTTGGTATTGTAGTTGAATCTTCAGCCCTTAGTACAATGCCTGTCATACAGTAGTCACTTAATAAATGTTTATTGACTGACAGTGAGAGTCAGGGCATTTTAGATCATATATTCAACCCAACTAACATGTGTTCTAGTATCTAGCTTCAGAGCACAGACTTGATTGGGCTGAGAGATCTCCAGTATGTAATCATTTGCTGAAGGACCTCTTTCAGGTTAAAAAAAGTCAGTAACCATAAATAATATTAATAAGCGTAAGAATAGAGATATTGACTTTCCTATGTTAAGGGAAAAGGAAGTCCCACATGAACTAGAGTAAAGAACACAGGGATGGTATCAGAGAAATATGGAAAAACTTGAATGAATTGATAGAGAAAAGTGAACAGAACTAGGAGAACAATGTGCCGTCAAACCTTTTAAAGACAAACAATTTTGCTAGACTTTAGAACCCCAATTAATGAAATGATTGGTGAGAACTATAGAGGATGGATGATAAAGAATGTTTCCTGCCCCCTGAAAGAGAGGTGAGAAACTCATAGTGCCCACTAAGGATGCATCTAGTGTGGAAATATGTTTTAATGGAATATGAATATTGCTGTATTTTTGCATGTTGGTTCTTGTTTTGCTTAAGAAGAAACCTTATGGGGGCAGCTAGGTGGAGCAGTGGATAAAGCACCAGCCCTGAATTCAGAAGGACCTGAGTTCAAATCTGGCCTCTGACACTTGACACTTACTACCTGTGTAACCCTAGGCAGGTTATTTAACCCTCATTGCCCTGCAAAAAAAATGTTTTTAAAAGAAGAATTTTTATGAAAATAATTGTCATTGTCAATGTTTCTGATAAAGGCCTCATATCTAAAATATATAGAGAATTATATAGAGTATTGAATCAAACACATAAGAATACAAGTCATTCCACAATTTAGAAATGGTCAAAGGATATGAACAGGCAGTTTTCAGATGAAGAAATTAAAGCTGTTTATAGCCATTTGAAAAAATGTCCCCCATCACTACTGATTACAGAAATCCAAATTAAAACTACTCTGAGGTACCACTTCACACCTATCAAATTAGCTAATATGACAAAAAATTTAAATGACAAATGTTGAAGGAGATGTGGGAAACTTGGAAAACTAATGCAATGTTGGTGTGAGCTAATGCAACCATTCTGGAGATCAATTTGGAATAATGCCCAAAAGGCTATAAAATTGTGCATACTCTTTGACCCAGTAATACCACTACTAGGTCTATATCCCAAAGATATCATAAAAAGGGACAAGGATCTACATGTATAAAAATATTTATAGTTGCTCTTTATGACATGGCAAAGAACTGGAAATGGAGGGGATGCCCATCAACTGGGGAATGGCTAAACAATTTGTGGTATATGAATGTAATGGAATACTATTGTGCTATAAGAAATGACGAGCAGGTGGCTTTCAGAAAAACATGGAAGATTTACATGAATTGATGCTGAGTGAAATAAGTAGAACCAAGAGAACACTCTATACAGTATCAACAAAACTGTGATGATCAACTGCGAGAGACTTAGCTCTTCTCAGCAATAAAATGATCCAAGATAATACAAAAAAATTCATGAATGAAAATGCTCTTCACACACAGAAAAAAGAACTATGGAGTCTGAATGCAGATTGAAGCATACTATTTTCACTTTTGTTGTTGCTTTTTGCTATTGTTGTTGCTATTGTTTCTTCTTTCTTGTGTTTTTTCCCCTTTTTGTCCGACTCTCCTCTTACACCGACTAATGTGGAAATATGTTTAACATGATTGTACATATATAACCTATATCAGATTGCTAACAAAAGCGAATGTTGAAAACTATTTTCACATGTAATTTGAGAAAATAAATAAAGATTTGGTAAAATGAAAAAAATATCCTATTGACTATTTCTCTTTGAAATCTGCTGTTCTCCCCAAATTTATGTATCTCATATTAGTATATGTGTCATAAATCTTCTGATATTTATAGTTAAAAATAAAATCAATATATTCTCAAATCAGTGGGAAAAAAGAAGAAACTTTAAAATGTCTTATTTAAAGATTCCCTCACTTCCAGAAGTTGATGCTCTTAAGAGCAATCTAGGTCAGTATTATTAGTATATCTGTGTGTACACATACATACACACATGTGTGTTACAAAGTTTTATTTTATCCTTCTTTTGTGAAGACTGAGGTAGGATGATAAAATTCTCTAGGTTATGCTTCAATTTAAATAATTATTTCCAAAGGTTTAAGGTCCTGCTTACAGAGTTTTATCAAAGGCTTGAAGAACTATTTAAGGTCCACCATTCTAAAGAAAAATCAATACTGATTAACTGATTGATTTATTTGATTCAGTAATGGCATAAACATTCATATTGAATGATGAAGGAAAAAATATTTAAAGTCCCAAAAAATATCACTGTTTAGTACCTATTTTCCTTTATGCAGATTTTAGTTGATGGATCACTAAAGAGATGTCTTATAACTGTAAAGAATTCTATTGGGAAGAACTTCTCTTATTTGAATGATCTCATCTAACTTAAATAACTTATTCTCTCTTTGTATTTGGCAAAGAAGCCTTTAAATAAGCAATAATAAAGAAGTCTGCTCCATTTACAAAGCTAATGAATTGGTAACTTTTGCCAATTAAGTGATTCATCTTTTTATGAATAAATTATGATTGGCACAAATACTATGATTAGTCATGAGCATTTCTTTATAAGATGATAGGAAAGTTTGGTATTTTACATTCTCAAAATAATCATTCAACCTTTCCTACTTTATTTCCAAAGATTCACTCCCACAAGTGTTCCACTACAGTGTCATTAGGCTACTGACATTCCCTTAAATATCTTGTTTCTTTGCTCATACCTTCTCGCCTAACTTCAAAGGAACCAATCACTGAGAAATTAAGTCTCTCTTTTGTGCCATATGTTGTTCTAGGTGATAGGGATATAAACCAAAAAGGAAAATCATCCCTGCCCTCAAAAATTTCCATTTTATTTTGGAAAAAATACGCACAGGTATAGGCATATGTAAAATATATAAATAACGTAATTGGGAATGGAGATGACTAGCAGCTGGTTGGTTAAGAAGAAGCTTCATTTAGAAGGTACAGCTTCAGCTGAGTCTTAAAGAAAATCAATGATTCTCAGAGGTAGATATGCAGAGTAAGGGAATTCCTAGCATGGGAGAAAGGCAGTGCAAAGTCACACAGATAGGAAATGGAGACTTAACAATGAGGAATATTAGGAAAGTCAGTTTAATTGGACCATAGAATGTCAAAAGGTCAATTGGGGCTAGGTGTGAAATGCCAAACAGTGGAGTTTAAATTTAATCGTATAAATCTCAGGGGTATGACATGGCCAGATTCGAGCTTTAAGAAAATCGCTTTCACAGCCATGTGGAAGATGGATCAAAGTGGGGTAAGATGTGAGGCAAGGAGAACATGTGAGAAACTCCAGTAATGATTTAGGTAAGAGGTGATGAAGGCCTGCAGAAGGTGATAGCTATGTGGTTATATGGGGAGGTAGAGAGAAGGGGAGAGAAAAGATGCAAACAACTATACAGATACAAAGTATATCCATGATATAAGCAGTGTAAATGGAAAAGTGTGGGGCACTCCTTTCAAAACATGAGTTTGGAGTTTAGTCTTGAAGGAAACTGAGAGACAGAGATGAGGAGGAAGAACATTTCAGACATGGTAGAAAAATGGTGAAAAGGCACATTTTATATGCAGGGTTATTGTTAGAGATCATGTATGAATGTGTATACACCACTTTGATGGATATAGATGCTCATTTGACCTAGAATTTCCCTGATGATTCATGTTTGGTAGTTCCCATTCTCCCTCCCTCCTACACATTATTTTCTCTCCTTCTACTCTTAAGAATAATTGTTTATTTACTGGGTTTCAGCTTACCAGGTGTCTCCAAGGTAATTGCCACAGAAGAAGCTAAGAACACTAGCCTTCAATATGTTAGGTGGTTTCTTGTAAACAATCATACACTACCACCCTACTTCATTTCAAAAGTTGTGAGACCATGGTTGTGGGACATTGCATACAATGTCACATTTTTTTAATAAACTGATGGAATTTGCTAATTTTTTCCTCTTCCCCTTTTTGTTCTTTAAAAATTGTCTTTGTTATAATGAATGCTCTCTACAAGGAGTGGAGAAAGATACAGGAGGAAACTTAAGCTATGTAAAAACAAAGGCATCAATAAAAATGTACTTTATAAAAAATAACAATTTTCTTCCTTTGTTAAAAAGCCTTATGATGTATTATGATAACAGTTCCTAACTGACTGCTTTATTTATTCTTGGATACATGCATTGATTTACTACATAGGAGAAATGCATGAGCATAGAAAAGGGAATTTTTTCTTTCTTAGTGTATTTTTACTGTGACAGCTTAATGGTTCTGTTATTTTAATAATACAGAATTTCCTCCACAAGTTCATAACCCCTTCATAGCTTCTCATCCCATCCACATCTTTCCAGAAATCCTCCAAAGAAGATCCATCTGACATGAATAGGAGGGGGGATATCTTTTTCTGATTTGCTTAATATGTCACCCATAATGTACCACTTAATCTAAATGGGTGTTTTCTCTCATCCTATGTACATGGCCAGTACATGACTAGATCAATGAGAGTGTGTAATTTTCAAGGGATCCTTCTCTGTTATTGACTGAAATCTCTTTTCTCAATCCAGTTGATGTGAAGTAGCCTTAATATAATGAAAAATTAACAATTTAAAGCTGTCTATCCAAGACAAGGATTAGGAGGTGATTTATATCATTAATTTGAGGTCTTTAAGCAAAGGCTAGATGACCACTTTTCTGGAGTATCAAATTAGATCAATCAATCATTAGCCAATGTGGGTTGGGCTAGATGGCTTCTGTTATGAACTTCTGAGACTATGAAATGGGGGGAAAGGGAACAAGCATTTAAGTGCCTACTCTATACCAAGTACTATGCTAAGTGATTTAGAAATATTATTTTATTTGAATATAAGAACTAGACACAAAAAGTGACTATCTAGCCTTATATTTTTCATTTCTTCAATATTCTAATGAATTACAGGGTTTCTCCCAACTTCCTATTACCATTCCCAAAAGCCTCATTAAAATTACAAAATCAACTTTGTCTGTCAATATGTCCTTATAGTTAACTTAATATTTTGCCTTCTTGATTTCCTGGAGACCAAAGGGTACTGATGAGATTTAGGTTCTCCAACGCTAACAACTGCACACCATTAGAGTAAAGCAGGAGGCCAGTCATTCCATATTAGAGAAACCTTCCCTATCTTTGCTCTCCACATTTCTCTCTGAGCCTGAAGGAATCTGAAATGATGGTATCCACCCCAATGCCTTACTTCCTTGTGTTATAACTATTACCATTTCACTAGAATTTGAATTTATGTCTTTATAGTCATCACAGTGACAAGCTAAAGCTATGTGTCTCCCCCCACACACACTCAAATTCTATAGTAACTTAGATCTACGAAAGAAAGGGCTTGAACTACATGACTTTATAAGACCTCTCCACCACTGGATTTGTGATCACTTTTGTCAAGATATTTTACTTTCCTGGACTCTGATTTCCTATCCTGAAAAATGAGAGGACTGGACTAGATGATTTCTAAGGTTACTTCCAGTTCTAAACTTGTGACCTTATGCTCAACAGTCTGTACATGTTGAACATGAAAACAACGGAATTAGAAACCGAGTTACGCAAGGCTATGATATATGCACTTTTCTTGACATATCACTATTCATTGTGTATACTAGTCTTGCTATACTTCAGCCTTGCTATTAGGTTCTCTTGATTTAAATTGTTTCTAAGAATATACAACATCATATATCTTTTTATATTTGTGTATTTCAGGTCATTTCCTATTATTCTAAGAAGATTTAGTTCCTTTAGAGCTGAAAATAACAGATTAAGTCAATAAAGGAACCTAGACAAATATTAGAAATACTATCAAGCCTAAAATAAAAGAGTTGTGACATCTAAATAATATATAGAGAGCTGAAAAGAACCTCAGAGGCCATGAAGTCAGAGGACTGGAGGATCACAGACCTTGAGTAGGAAAGGACTTCTCAGAAGAATAAACTAAGGTGAAGTTGACTGGCTTACCCAAGATCACAAAGGTGGTAGAACAGGGATCTAAACACAGGTTCACCAACTGGTAAACCCTTTATGTCCTACAATGAGTGTAAATAACATTTGCTTTCTGTTTAGGCCAGAAACTGAGTGTCTTCCCCTCCCAAATTGATACTTTTGTGATGGTATATTAGACAACCTTTTCTCTCTTACCTAGCCTTTAGTCATTGAATGGGCAATGGCTTAGAAAAAATAAGTCCTGACCTTAATTTAGAAAGGCTAGGGTCATCCACTTACCCTGGGGCACTGCCAGTCATCTTGACTTTTGTCTTGCCACTGGACTTTGATGACACTTTAGGAGCAAGTGAAACAGACAATTTTACATAACTTTGACTCACTTCAATCCAATCCATGTGCAAGTCGTGACATCACCTTTGTGGTGTCAGTGATCCCTTTTGAGAATGAAGGATGAACAACTGGGAAACCCAAACTTGTTTTGATACTTAGGGCTCATCTGCCAGTAAATAAATTCATTTGATAAATCTTGACCAAAAATCAATGTCCACAAAAACGTGATTTCTTGCTCAATGGTAGTTTTATTAGCTCACTTCAATTCACAGGAAAAACAGTTCTTTTCACCAAAGAAACAATATTCAGTATAGCTTGGAATTGTTTTTTTTTAATTTTTTTAAACATGGTAAGAGAAATTTCTATAGTTATGCTCATGGTAAAATATCCTAACTAAAGTATCTATAATTTTGATTTTTCTTTGTGTTTCCAATGATTGTTTTGTATAGAAAGACTTATTTAAAAATATATATGTAGTCATCTACTTGCCTTTGGGTAACCTTAGATTTCAATCCTTAGGACACTTTGATATCCTAAACTTTTCATTCAATTATTTGCTTATAAACATAGAGTGTGCTACAGAAAGTACATTGTAAAGATTAACTCTTCCCCCATTTTTATTAAGAATATCATTAATATATTAATCAATCATACAAATATGGGCTTTGAAGTAATTGGGAATATAGGTACATGAGAAAGCATTAATATATGATTTCTTGATCACCTTTTCCTTTTGTGACAAAATGTTTTAGAGACATATCCCCATTTAGTCTCTTCTACTTTCTCTGGCAGGTTAAAAAAACTGCTCCTCAATTCTTTCATAATTGCTTCTTCTCTAGCATGAATATGTGTGTATATCTATACTCAGTCTGATGCACCAACATTTCCGAATTTGATTTTGCTAAGTAACTTATTTTATAACAATTTTCCCCAGTGGGTATGAATAATGGAATTCCACAAGCTCCATAGATTTGAATTTTCCTCAAGGGATATAGATAGATGAATGATGAAAATAAATAGGTTGTAAAATAATACTAGTGAAAACTAACATGCAAAAAGTGGCATACAAGAAACATGATTAGCCAATATGATATGCTAATCACAGAGAAAATGTGAAAGATGGTAGGTAGAAAGACTTGGTGAAGCATAGTACTTAGGGAATGTTTAATATACATACTAATGATTATTCATATTTAATATATAATAATCAATAAAGATAATCATGGCTCTATTTAATTTTATATTAATTATGATATAGTTAATAATATAATATATAATAAATAATAATTAAGGTTAGCATATATATGTTTCTATGTGTGTATATATATATGTATATATATATGTGTGTGTGTATATATATTCTCCAGGGTATTATATAGATTTTCTAAAAAGGCCTTATGGGAAAACATGAATAAGGATCAAACATGATGGGAAGACATAGAAGGATTGGAAGTAGATAAATATCTACATAATAAAATCCTAGATAACCTTAAGTATTCCAGTCTAAAATGTACTAAAGATATTTATTGACTTTTTGCTTTTGCCATAATGTACCATAAAAGGGTTAGCTACAAAGTTATTTTTGCAGCTTTAGAAATTACTTAATGCTATCTCATAACTTTGAGGATAATGCACTGATAAAGTTGGGATCTCTTTCAGTGGAAGAAGTGACCCCATAACCGAAAGTAAATAAATAGGTTAAAAAAACAACCCAAACACTTAAAATATTAAAGTGAGTATTGCTATGTGATCTTTTATTTTCATGATTTCAACATTCTAGTGCTATAGGATTTACTGAATTCATTGTAGAGTTATAACTCAGGAAGAAAGTGATATTCTGACATTTAGGTGCAGTACCCAGTAGTTAATGAGAAAGTAAGAGAGTTATGACATCAGGACAGAGCCAAGAGAGTGCAGATTTTCATCAATCACAAGATGACACAGGAAAACCATAGTAACTACTGACATATAGTTCCTATTGTTGCACAGAGAACTCATCAATCAAATTAGATTTTTCATTTCTTTTTTCTTTTTCAAAAGGAATGTAAAGGAAATGGGAAAAGGTAGAGGTAAAAAAAGATAGATACATAAACATGCCATGGTCCTTAAAGAATAGTGTCAATATGTTTGAATCAGAAAATGAGTTGGAGTTGATTACGAAATCTAAAAACAGGGGCAGCTAGATGGCGCAGTGGTTGAAGCACTGACCCTGGATTCAGGAGTACCCGAGTTCAAATCTGGCCTCAGACACTTGACACTTACTAGCTGTGTGACCCTGGGCAAGCCACTTAACCCCCATTGCCTGCAAAAAAAAAAAAAAAAAGAAATCTAAAAACAGAAAAAAAAGAACTTTAGATTTATACTGGAGAATAAAAGAAAATCATAGATAGGGTTAGAATTTAGGACTGTGATAATAAATGAGAAAGAAGGGGGGCAGAACCAAGATGGTAGAGGATAAGCTGTGACGCCCACAAGCTCCAGATAAAGCCATCCACTCACTCCCAAATAATGCCATTAAAAGCAAAGTAAAACAAAATAAACAAACAAACAAAAAACCACCCCAGAACATCCTAACACACATAAGAGAAGAGTGAGACTATTTGCCAGCCAAAGCAGGCAATTGAGATCATCTGCTGATCAGGCTAATAGAGGAGCTTTGCACTTGGTCTGGATCTAGCCAAGAGCAGAGCATGCCTCCAGCACCTCAGAGTTTTCAGTGCCAGCGGCTTCTTCTGAGGCTCTGCTTGTGGACTAGTGAGGAGGCTCAGTGGTTGGCTGGGGTGAAGTGGCTGCAGTCTCTGCTAGAATTGGGGAGAAGTGCCCTGGTTCTGAACCACTCAACCAAATTGAGGGGTGGCAGCCCAGTGTGGGAGGGGCAGAAGCATTCCAAGCTTTCAACCATAGAGAATCAGATTTCAATCAGACATCTGCTTCTGGGCAGAGATGAGTAAGCAAAAAAGACTGTGGACAATAGACAGCTTCTTTGATGGAGGGGTAGACCAGGATATATCCTCAGAGGAAGATAATAACAAAGTCAAAACTCCAACATCCAAAGCTTCCAAGAAAAATATGAATTGGTCTTAGGCCATGGCAGCACTCAAAAGGGACTTTGAAGAGAAAGTAGGAGAGATAGAAAGAAGGAAGATTTAGAGAGGTTGAGGAATGAATGGAAAGAGAAATGAGAACAATGAAGGAGGGTCATGAGAAAAAAGTCAACAGATTGAAAAGCCAAATGGGAAAGGAGATATAAAAGCTCTCTGAAGAAAATAATTGCCTAAGAATTAGGATTGAACAAATGGAAGCTAGTGACTTTATGAGAAACCAAGACACAGTAAAGCAAATCTAATTGAATGAAAAAAAAAATAGAATTGTGAAATATCACCTTGGAAAAATAGTTGACCTGAAAAATAGATTCAGGAGAGAGAATTTGAAAATCATTGGACTACCTGAAAGCCATGACCAAAATAAGAGTTTAGACGTCATCTTCCAAGAAATTAACAGGGAAAATTTCCCTGATATTCTAGAAGTAGAAGGTAAAATTGAAATGGAAAGAATGCACCAATCACTTCCTGAAAGAGATCACAAAAGGAAAACTTCCAGGAATATTATAGCATAATTCCAGAGATCCCAGTTCAAAGAGAAAATATTACAAGCAGCTAGAAAAAAAGAATTCAAATACTGTGGAGCTACCATAAGGATAACACCAGATCTTGCAGCATCTACATTAAAGGACCAGAGGGAATGGGAAATGATATTCCAGAGGGCAAAGGAACTGGGCCTATAGCCAAGAATCACACATCCATCAAAACTACATATAATCTTTCAGGGGAAAAATGGGATTTCAATGAAAAAGAAGACTTTAAGGCATTCCTGATGAAAATGACCTGAACTGAATAGAAAATTTGACTTTTAAATACAAGAACCTAGAGAAGTATAAAAAGGTAAACAGGAAAAAGAAATCATGAGGGATATTAAGAGGTTATAGAGCTTTCTCAGTATTAGAGCAGCTGAAAGGAATATACTTAGACAGGGGACATAGGTGTGAATTGAATATGAAGGAATGATATATGTAAAGCATTTATTTTTTGTTTATTCTTGTTTTTTGTGGGACAGGAAGTATGGGGTGGCTTATGTCTGGAGCTGGCTGTGGACTCGGGCATCCTGAGTCCAGGGCTGGTGCTCTGTCCACTGTGTCACCTGGCTGACCCATGATGACATCTTCAAAATAAAGTTAAGGGGTAAGAGGAATGCACTGGAAGAAACGGAAAGGGAAAAGTGGACTGGGGAAAAGTAGCTCATATAAAAGAAACAAGAAAAAGCTTATGGAGTAGAGGTGAAGATAGGGAAGGAGAAGGGGAGTGAGTGAACCTTACTCTCATCAGAATTGGCTCAAAGAGGGAATAACATACACACTCAAGTGGGTATAGTAATATATTGTGCCATGAGGGAAAGTGAGAGGGGAAGGAGATAAGGGGGGAGAGGTGAAGGAAGGGAGGACTAATTGGGAGAGGGGGCAATAAAAAGCAAAACACTTTTGAGGAGGGATAGGGTAAAGGAAGATAGAAAATAGACTAAATATCAAGGGGAGGGGATAAGATGGAGAGTAATACAGTTAACAATAGTAACTGTGAAAGAAATGATGAGCAGGATGTATAAAAATGCAAACCATCCACAGAGATAGAACTTATGGTATCTGAATGCAGATTGAAGTATAAAGGTATTCTGTCTATTTTCTTTCACAACCTGACTAAGGTAAAGATGTTTTGCATGACTGCATATGTATGACGCATTGAATTGCTGGATTTTATAGGGAGGGACAAGGAAGGAGGGAGGTAGAAAATTTATAAGACAAAGTTTAAAAAAATCAACATGAAAAGTAATGATGAGCAGGAGGAGTTCAAAGAAACCTGGAAGGACTTATATGAACTGATGCTGACTGAGAAGAGCAGAACCTGGAGAACATTGTACACAGTAACAGCAACATTGTGTGATGAACAATGGTGATAGACTTGGTTCTTTTTAGCAATGCAATGGTCCAAAACAATTTCAAAGGACTTCATGATAGAAAATGTTCTCAATATCCAGAAAACAAACAAGCAAATAAATAAATAAACACATAAGTGAATGAATGAATAAATAAACAAACAATAGATGAGAAAGAAAAAGCAAAACTTTCAAGTCAATTAACTTCTCTTTTCTGAAATGGAGAATGATTTTTTGGATTAGAAATGACCAAATAGAAAAAATATATATAAAAGGGATATGGTAATATCTAAGTGCACTTGAGTTCAGACCATCAGGATCAGATAAACTATATGAAAGAACTGGCATAAATAGGTTATTGCTAACCAATTTTCAGTGATCTAGGAAAGAATATGGAGAACAGAAGTGTCATGGTGAAGAAAGAAAAATTGTGATAGTTTACAAAATTGTAGCAAAACAGTTTGCACACTATAGGTCAATAAAAGTAAGTTTAATGACTAACAAAATTCTAGAACATATTTTGGTTAGTGGATATTTTAAAAATGATTTGTAATCACAAAAAGTATGGTTTCAACTGTAACAGGCTATCTACTGAATTCCTTCTTTGATAGATTTAGATTGTTACATCAGAGAAATGATGTGGGGATACACACACAGACACACACTTTTTTGTTTTTTACAAAGAAACACATGCTATTTATATGACTTGTTGGAAAGATATGGCTTAGATCATAAGTCAACAGGTATTTATTAAATACCTACTATGTGTCTGGTAGTATGCTAAGTACTAGGTAGTTGAATTTCAAACTAATTGAATGGTTGGACCAAAGTAGCTCAATCAATATGGAAAGCAGTCTCCTATGAAGCAACCCAGAGATCTGTGTTCATCCATGCTTTCATTTTGTTTTCAATGACTTAGACAAAGTCATATATCATATACCTAGGAAATTTACAGGCCAAAAGGGAAAAAGACCCACATGTACAAAAATATTTATAGCTGCTCTTTTTGTGGTGGCAAGGAATTGGAAATTGAGGGGTTGCCCATCAATTGGGCAATGCCTGAACAAGTCGTGGTATATGAATGTAATGGAATTCTATTGTGCTGTAAGAAACAATGAGCAGGAGGAGTTCAGAGAAACCTGGAAGGACTTGCATGAACTGATGATGAGTGAGATGCACAGAACCAGAAAAACATTGTACACAGTATCATCAACATTGTGTGTTGATCTACTGTGATGGACTAGATTCTTCTCACCAATGCAATGGTACAGAAGACTTCCAGGGGACCCGTGATGGAAGGGGATCTCCAAATCCAGGAAAAAAAAAAGAACTGGGGAGTAGAGATACTGATTGAACTGTACTATTTCTTTTGCTTCTGGTGGTGGTGTTTTTCTATTTTGAGGTTTTTATTCATTGCTCTGATTCTTCTCTTATGACTAATGCAGAAATAAGTTTAATGTTATTATGTATATATATATATATATATATAAAACCTATATCAGATTACCTGCTGTCTAGGGGAGGGGGGAGGGAGGGAAGGGAGGGAGAAACATCTGAAATTGGAAAGCTTGTATAATCAAATGTTGACAACTATTTTTATATGTAACTGGAAAAAAATAAAATATTTTTATCAGAAAAAATAAAAAAGAAATTTACAGGCCTAGTGAGTTCACCTGCCCAGCTAGCCGTCTCCATTGCCACCCCCCCTCCCTGCCCCCCCCACCCCCTGCCTCCACCACCTGCTCCCCTTAGCCCATCCCGGCCAGGTCCCTGGAAGGATGAAGTTCGTTTACAAGGAGGAGCACCCGAGGCAGCTAGATGTCGCAGTGGATAGAGCACCGGCCCTGGATTCAGGAGTACCTGAGTTCAAATCCAGCCTCAGACACTTAACACTTACTAGCTGTGTGACCCTGGGCAAGTCACTTAACCCCAATTGCCTTACTAAAAAAAAGGAGAAGTGCTGCTCTGAAAGAAAGAAGATCTACAACAAGTATCCTGACTAGTGATTGTGGAGAAGACTCCTAAGGCCTGGATAGGTGACCTAGACAAGAAGAAATACCTGATGCCTTCTGATCTCACAGTTGGTCAGTTCTACTTCTTGATCTGGAAGCGAATTCATATCTGAGTTAAGGATTCCCTATTTTTCTTTGTCAACAATGTCATTCTACTCACCAGTGCCACCATGGGTCAACTTTACCATGAACATCATGAAGAAGACTTCTTTCTATACATTGCCTACAGCAACGAAAGTGTCTATGGTCTGCGTTGGGGGGGGGCCTTCTCTAAGAACAATGAGGGTTCCCCTGTCTCTTCCTCTCCTTATCCCCCACCTCCCCCATTCTCCTCAGTTTCTTCCCCCTGATGGAAGACAAACACCCCCACCTGTCAGGACCTGCAATTTGCAATGTTTAAGACTCTCCCTCAGCCCATTCTGGGTGGGGTTGGGGAGGGCAAGGGTAGAAGGGACCCCCAATGTCTCTATTTTCTTTTTTTTCTCCCTTTTTCTGCCTCTTCTTCTCCCCTCCCCCAATCTCTTCTTGGTTGTCAATTCCCTTTTTCTTTTTGTCTCACTCACTGATTGTTTTGATTTCTGTTCCTTCACAGACTCCCCAAGGGACTTGAGTTCCTATAATTCCTCCCCCTCTCCTTGACCCCCTTTATCTTCCCTTCCACAGGGTATGAGAGGAGGGGTGGGAGGGGGATGGGGGTGGAGAAAATCAATAAAGAAACAACCAACTTAAAATTTTCACAAAGAACAGTAAGGGTAGGTTTGATTAGAGAGTTCATTTTGGAAAAAATGTCCTTAGGATTTTAGTGAATATTTCTAAGTTGAGTCAACTATCTGACAGTGAATAAACCTATGATTTGTGAAGTTCATGAGGATTCATGACACTGATCAGATGGACTCATTCTAAGAAATCTTTGATGATGCTTTCAACAATTTAAAAAATTGTCCAATTATGCTAGAAATACCTTTTTTTCCTAATTGGCTACCAACATGTGTATGTCTGAAGGATTATACTTTTATTTCTGTAGCAATTCAAAACTGACATGATCATATGGACAATGATTTTGGTGTTAGTGCAATGATTTCTCCAAACACTGATGATGTCTGAGTAAGCACAACCTATTCTTATAGTTTTCGACTCACCATCAAATTGTTTCCAGAATCCCAGCAAGCATTTGACAAGAAAGCAAAAACCAGTTCCCAGGGAAGGTTTGATGTATGCACATATCTTTATTTGTGTTTTCTATATTGCACTTGAGTAGCTCCCTCAATCCTCTCTGTTATCCTGTATTTGCATATCATTGCCTGTTTAGTCATGTGATGAACATGTCATGAATGTTAATATTCTTGAAACCAAAAAAAAATCCTAACTCTGAAATTATGATCCTTGGTTATATGCATTATACACCACCTTAAAACTGCCATCAACTATCACAAACATTCTACAGAAAGAAATCTTATATTGCCTCTCGTTGCAGTATTTTTTTTTTTTTTGGTGAGTCAATTGGGGTTAAGTGACTTGCCCAGGGTCACACAGCTAGTAATTGTCAAGGGTCTGAGGCTGGATTTGAACTCAGGTTCTCCTGAATCCAGGTCCTGTGCTCTGTCCACTATGCCACCTAGCTGCCCCTTCACTACAGTATTAAGACTATTGAAAAATATAAACATTCTCCCCTTATGTTACTATTCTTCCATCTGGAAGATTTTCAAATGAACTAGTGGACAACACCAGTCATTAGCTTCTCTGATAACATTTCCTGACTCCAACTGGCACGGTGGTAGAAGAGAAGAAAGTGACATTCTTTCCTTATAAAGTGTGGTTTATTTATAAACATTGTTACAAATGAAGCAGATTTACCATTTAGTACAGTATTTGTCATTTTCCACTAGAAAAGTAAATATTTTATATCTAAAGGGCAGTTCATTTTCATTAATTGGCTAAAAAACGTTTTGAAAATTCTGCTTCTTGATGGCTTTTAAATTTTTCCTACTATATCCCATCACATTTCTTATTTATTTAAGATACAAATATAGAAATAAATTTAAGGCATAAAAAATTTTAAACTGTATTTTTCTTGTTTTGAGCCATATATTTCAAAACCTCATTCAAATAAAACCCCAATGTTGAAAGTAAGCTTATATCACTGTTAAATTAACCTTATTATATTATGTTAAACATTTTCCAATTGGAACAATTAATTCATTCACAATGTTACTAATATTTAAGTAAAAAGTTTTAAATAATGACACAATATAAAGTCACATAGATAAGTAGTAAGCATATGAGGTCTTATGTATTGTAGGGTGGTTTTTTCTACATAAAGTATTTGTAACTTTTTATAATTAAAGTCTTATAATTTTTTATTTAGAATTTTCATAATTATAGGCAGAATAAAATTTTATATTTTAGAAGTTTAATACTTAATGTGGACTTTGGGGAACAAAAGTTATAATTCTAGTTATGTTAAGTACATAATAAATAAATTTAAAAGAATATCAGTAGTAGCACATTACATTACCATGAGGGTTTACAAATATTTTGTGCTTGCTGAAAGGGGTTCTCTGGAGAGTAGGGGGAAGTATTTGGGGAACGTTGAATATGAATTTAAAAATGGAATACTATCTAGGACTAAAAAGTTGCCTCCTTTTGCATTCTTACTTGTCTTAAGATTTTTAAATCAATCCCAAATATTAGTGACTACAATTTACTATAAATGTATAAAACACTACCTTTATTGGGACTTGAGACTGCTATGTTCAGGTGAACAAGGCTTAATTTATCAATACAGTTACTAAGTGAATTCTTTGTTATACTGTCATGTTACTGTCATCTCCTCTCTGCGATATTATGACCATGTGGACATTCATCACACCAGAGAAAGAAGAAAAGGTCTTTGCCCTAGGATATCTCCACAAATCTCCACATCCTTCCTTTGCTTTCGGAACAAATGACTTACTTTTACTTGAGTATTTGTTTTGAATGAATAAATCGGCCTCCTAACAACTCTGTTTTTCTAACATTATCTCCTAAATGACCAACACTTAGAGGTAGGTGATGCAAAAAAAAAAAACAACAAAAAAAAAACAGGAATAGATCTGTCAGGCTGCTTAAAGAAGAATAGAATGTCATTATTGTTCTGATATCAGTGGATATATTCTTTACCTATCCATTCAATTGGACATTATGTGAACACAGAGATAATGAATGCAGGGTTCAAGGTGAAAGGATGATGAAATGAGAACACAGTGAAAGCTGTTGTAATTTTGGTCTTTGTTCTCACATAGGATAATGACATTGCTGTGATATCATCACTTTTAATGAATTATATTTAAGTGAAGTTGGGCTGTGCAAAGTCACCAACCTCACTCTCTCCTCTAGAACCATCTGGGTCCAGTGGCAAGATATAGATCAGGGCTACTGGAGATGGCCCCAGATTTTTTACAGCAATTGGAGTTAAGTGACTTGCTCAAAGTCACACAGTTAGCAAGTATCTGAAATCAGCTTTGAACTCAAATCCTAACTTCAAGGGCAGTGTTCTATCCATTGCATTATCTAGCTGACCCTCAGTGAAAGCTACTATTTGTGGAAGCCATTTCTCTCTTATTTCACCTGTTTCTCTTCCATTTCTTTTAAACTGAATTTAGCTAATGTTGGGTTTTTTTAATCTATGCTGTGGGAATGAGGAATTCAAATTCAATTTTAATAAAAACTGATTGACCCCTTCTAATAAATGAAGTTAAATTGGCAATTTGTGTTTTCCTCAGACCAAGAGATTCAAACTAATAAGTTTTAATTTTGTGTCCTTTTATTACTCAGATATTACTCCTGGTCCCAGGCCAGAGAGGTAGAAAGCCACAGTTTAAGGATTAAAACTCAGGACCTCTAATTACAGAGCAAGAGATACCTCCATGGCAGGAGGACTACCAGGTTATATTGGCATTATGAGTAGGTACAACAGACTGCAATTTACTGAGCCATTTACTCAGCCATTCTTATACTGAAGAAAGGAGCTTTTGTCTCCCCAGATAAAAATAAACTCATCTCTAATCAAAAGGAACAAACCCCCTCCCAGGTAACTCCCCCAAATTTTATGATGAGAAATTCATTTATCTATTGAGTTAATTCAAAAAGGAACCAATTCTCAGAATGTAAACTTCCAGAAGATAGACTCATTAATCATTTTTATCCTGTTTAAATTAGATGAGAGGAGAGGTACATAGTAAATTGAAGTAAGCTTCCATACAGCTCAGGAACATGAAAAACAGGTGTGATACAGGGAAAAGTGTGATGGATTTTAAGTCAGAGTACCTGAGTTTCAAAGCCAGCTCTCCTACTTACAACCTGTTTTACTGGGGCAAGTCATTTCTTCTCTAAAGGCCTCAGTTTCCTCACCTGTAAAAATGAAAAGGTTGGCCTAAATGTTCCTTAAGGCCCTTTTCATTTCAAAATCTATCATCATAGCCGGGTGGAACCAAGACAGTGGAGGAAAAGCAGTAACTTCTCAGAGCTCCCCACATGATCATGCCAAAATTCTCTAAATAATGCCATAAGAAAATTCTGGGAGAAGCAGAACCCACAAAAGGATGGTGTGAAATCATTTCCAGGCAAAGAAGGCATAGAAGGTCAGCAGGAAAGGTCTGTTGTACCAGGGTGAGAGCAAAGTATAGCCCCACTTCCACATGTGTAGATTCAGCCCCAGGCCTCACCATAGAAAGAGACCCCCAGAGTCTCTGAATCAACTGCAGGGGTGGCTTCTTTTGGAACTAAGCTTACTGTCTGGTGAGAGGGCTCAGTGGCTAGCTAAGGAGAGATTACAGGTGTCTCTGCTAGCGCTGAGGCAGAGCTCAGTTGTTCTGCTGGGAATCAGGAGGCAGTCTTGAGTGGTGGGCCCAGGCTGGGGAGTGGTGCAGGCTTGCTTGAAGCTTGCAAATACAGCAAAACAGATTTTTGTTTCCAGCTTACAGAGCAAGTTGGCCTGGGGTTATTTACAGACCAGAGCATAAGACAGGCAGGTGCAGATTGTGCCTCTCCTTAAATTGTACCATGTGGGATCCCCTGAAGCTTGGGACAGGGCATCCTGGAAGCAGTGCCCCCACTTTAAGAAGGAGTCAAAAATCAAGAAATAGGATAGCAAAATGAACAGAGAGAAAAAGATGCAGACCATAGAGAGTTTCTTGGGTGACAAGGAAGATCAAAATACATCCTCAGAAGTAGATAACAAAGTCAAAGCTCCTATATCCAAAGCTTTCAAGAAAAATATGGGGGCAGCTTGGTGCCGCAGTGGATAGAGCACCGACCCTGGAGTCAGGAGTACCTGAGATCAAATCTGGCGTCAGACACTTAACACTTACTAGCTGTGTGACCCTGGGCAAGTCACTTAACCCCAATTGCCTCACTAAAAAAAAAGAAAAGAAAAATATGAATTGGTCTCAGGCCAAAAAAGTACTTTGAAGATAAAGTAAGAGAGGTAGAGGGAAAAGTAAGAGAAGTAGAAGAAAAAATGAAAAGAGAAATGAGAGTGATGCAGGAAAGTCATGAAAAAAAGTCAGCAGCTTCAAAAGCCAAATGGAAAAGCTCTCTGAAGAAAATAACTGCTTAAGAATTAGGATTGAACAAATGGAATCTAATGACTTTATGAGAAATCAAGACACAATAAATCAAATCCAAATTAATTTTTAAAAATAGAGGACAGTGTGAATTATCCCCTTGGAAAAACAGTTGACCTGAAAAATAGATCCAGGAGAGATCATTTGAAAATTATTGTATTTCCTGAAAATCACAATCAAAAAGAGAGCTTAGACATCATCTTCCAAGAGATCATCAGGGGAATTTGCCCTGATATTCTAGAAGCAGAAGATTAAATAGAAATTGAAAGAATCCACTGATCACTTCCTGAAAGAGATCCCAAAAGGAAAACTTCCAGGAATATCATAGCCAAATTCCAGAGCTCCCAGGTCAAAGAGAAAATATTACAAGCAGCCAGAAAGAAATAATTCAAGTACCGTGGAGCCAAACTCAGGATAACACAAGATCTGACAGCTTCTGCATTAAAGGATTGGAGGGTATGGAATATGATACTCCAGAGGGCAAATGAATGGTTATTACAACCAAAAATCACCTGCCCAGCAAAACTAAGAGTAATATTTTAGGGGAAATATGGTACTTCAATGAAAAAGAGGCCTTTCAGGCATTTGTGAAGAAAAGACCTGAACTGCATAGAAATTTTGACTTTCAAATACAAGACCCTAAAGAAGCATAACAAGGTAAACAGGAAAAAGAAATCATGATATATACTAAAAGGTTAAACTGTTTACATTCCTACATGGGTAGATGATACTTCTAACTCATAAGAACTTTATCAGTATTAGGGCAGCTAAAAGGAATATACTAAGACAGATGGCACAGGTGGGAATGGATTATGAAGGGATGATATCTTATAAAGCATTTGTTTTTTGTTTTATCTTTTTGTTTTTCTTTTTTTGCAGGGCATTCAGAGTGGGGTGGCATGCCCAGGGTTGAGCAGTTGGTGAGTGTTTTGTGTCTGAGGCCAGATTTGGCCTTGGATCCTCCTGGGTCCAGGATGTGTGCTTTGTTCACTGTGTCACTTAGCTGCCCCATGATGACATTTTAAAAATAAAATTAAGGGATGAGAAGATTGCATGGGGAGAAAGGGAAAGGGAGCGGAGGTGAAAGTGGGGGAGGGGAAGTTGGGGGAAGTAAAGGGGAGTGAGTGAGCCTTACTCTCATCAGAATTGGCTCAAAGAGGGAATAACCTACACAATCAAGTGGGTATAGTAATATGTCTTCCCCTGAGGGGAAGTTGGAGAGGAAGGGGATAAGATGTGAGGGGTGAAGGAAGGGAGGTCAGATTAGGGAAGGGGAAGTCAGAAGCAAAACACTTTTGAAGATGGAAAGGGTAAAAGAAGATAGAAAATAGAGTATCACGGGAAGTGAATAGGATGGAGGGATAGTAACTGGGGGGAAAATTTGAGGCAGAGGCAAGAGCAAAACATCATGATGATGATAATGATGGTGGTGGTGGTGGTGGTGGTGGTGGTGGTACTTTGCTAGGCTACTATGAAGAAAATTATCTGTCAGAAATAAATTACTCTATTAATGTTACCTATTATTGTTGTTGCAATAATCAACCTCATAGGTGTTCTGTAAGGAAATCTCCCTTTAAAGTGCTATATAAATGTAGTTTGCTATACAAAAAAAGATTAACAGTATGCTATCAGAAAAACCTGGAAAGATTTATATGAGCTAATGCAAAATGAAATGTAGTGTACACAAAATAACAGCAATATTGTACGATGATCTGCTATGAATGACTTAGTTATTTTCAGCAATGCAATGATCCAAGACAACTCTGAAGGACCTATGAAAAATGCAAAGCACGTACATAGAATGAACTGATGGTATCTGAATACAGATGAAAATAAATTTTGTCATTGTTAGTTTCTTTTTATAATTTTTTTTTGTCTGCTATGTTTTGCATGACTGCACATGTATAACTTATTTTGGGGGGGGGCAGGGCAATGAGGGTTAAGTGACTTGCCCAAGGTCACATAGCTAGTATGGGTCAAGTGTCTGAGGCCAGATTTTGAACTCAGGTCCTCCTGAATCCAGGGCCAGTGCTTTATTCAATGCACCACCTCACTGCCCCCACATGTATAACTTATATTCAATTGCTTGGGTTCTTAAGGGAAAATAGGGAGAAAGGAAGAGAATTTGGAACAAAAAGTTTTAAAAATGGATATTATAATTTGTTTTTACATGTAAGGTGCATAGAATTCTCAATAAATAAAATATTTTTAAAAAAGATAGGTTTAGTTCCATCTTCTCTACAACAGAGATGTACAAGTACTGGCCCACAGGCACAAGTAACCTGTGTGTAAAGAATTAATTGTTATTTGAGGTTTTTATGCCTTGGCACACACTGGCCTGGAGCTCTGCAAACCGCATGGTGCTCCACCCACTGGTTGTAGCCATTGCCATGGTGCTGGCACCTCACGTCATTACCATTCCCCAATACCTACATAGGCCTGGCAAAATTATAATGATTGGAAACCTAGTGAGGGCAGTCATGTGACTTTCAGAGCATCCAGTCAATTGGCTGGGGGCTGTGTGGGGCTTCTGGGAAGGGGGAGGAGAATTAGTCATTCTGGCTGGAAGCTGGAAGGCGACAGGAGCTCTGCTGTGTATTCTCAGCTGATTCCTGGGTGGTGGTATTTTTCAGGTTGTATAATTTCCCTTTCCCCATTTTATTTCCTTTCCCTTGATCCTACTGATTCTCTTTGTATTTGTTTTTTTTTTAATTCATTCTTGTTAAAATAAATCCTGTTCTGTTTTGAGGGAGGCTGCCGGTCTCCTTCCTTGCCCCAATATTGCAGTGAGCCGCTTAACTAATACTCCAATTAAAAATTGGTCCCAACATGTGAAACTACCAAGTACACAGGGAAACCAGGCTAAAATATAACTGGGAAAGAAACGTAACAATAACATAAATAGATGTAATTAATTAATTAATAGAATAGTGAATTAATTAAAAACCATAATATTAAAAAAAACTCTATCATCTTATGTCCCTAAGAAGGAGTACAGTGTGTCTGAAGGTCAATGTATAACAGAAAAAAGAGGATATGTTACTCACATGGTCAATAATTCAAGTGCTACACTGAGATCCTTACAATGGCAGAAGAAAGCAAGGAAGGCCTATAGCAAGTTGGAAGGACTCCTTTTTATGAATTTATGGGAATATAAGGACAGCAGTTGCATATGTGGCAGGCACTGATAGATTGTAATATGGCTCTCCAAAATAAAGAGATCACAAATCCAAATGAGTATGTGATTAAATTAGATAATCAGATGCAAAGGAGATTAGTATTTGATAGGACTGAAGTTACATAGGCATACTCATCCCATTGGAATATTGATCCAAATAATATGATCTCATCATTTTAGTTCACCTGCCTATGGACATAAAGCTTATCTTAGTGATTAGAGTGATGGTCTTGAAGCCATGAAGACCTGAGTACAAATCTTGTATCTGATAGTTTCTCATTTTGTAACTATTGCCAAATCACAAACTTTCTGAACCTTGATTTAGTCTTCTATAAAATGGTAATGATAATTATTTTAATAAACACCTCATAATGTTGTAGGAAGGCTCAAAATAAATAACAAAATGCTAAATAAGTCTATTATTTGTATTATATATATATATATATATACACACAAAAGATGGGCAATAAAAAGTGAGAAGACTGAGGAAGAGAAACTTTGACACACTAAATGGCATTTTTTCATTCTCATATAATTCCAGGAATAAAAAGGACTTCAGAGACTATGTATACTTCTAATCTGAAGTATCAATTATTTCACACTAGTCTGCCAAACCATTATTTTTCCATATTTTCTCTCTTCCTTCAGAAAAAAAAAATAGAAAAGGATAGGTTATCAATTGTTCAGCTCGATTTGACAATGTTCAAGAAGAAAGAATAATGAAAGACATAGGAGGATGAAACAGGATCTAAAAATTTTGGGTAAGGCTTTTTCACACAATTTTACTTTTATTAATTTGATTCCTTAGCATTTGTATTTAAACCAAATGAATAATTTGTTAACATGAAAAAATAGTAATGAGAAATTTGGAGAAAATAAAAGAATTAACTCTTCTCTTCAACAATATCTCTATAGTTTAAGGAGAGGTTCCAATTTGGGAAGAGCCATAGATGGGAAGCTAAAATGAGCTAATTGGGAGCTACATACTAGGTTACTATTCTAAACCCATATTATTTCACATATTTTTAAATGTAAATTTCAGCTCTTTGGACTTTTTAAAGAAAATTATTAATATGTTATCTGAAGGGCTAATTTCTCTTAGTCTACTTGACTTTTATCTTAGTTCACTTTACTTTAAAAATTTATATTGAACTGAACACAATACATAATCTTTAGGAATAACTGAATCTTGGAGTTCAAAGAGACCTCAGAGGCTTTCTATTTCAAACCAGGTCCTGAAGAATACCCTCTATACCAGTGGTGTCAAACTCAAATACAAATGGGACTCATGAAAACATACATAAGGGTCCCTGTGGGCTGCATAGGCACTTAAGTTTAAAATATTATATTATCTATGTTATTGTATTTTTCTGTATTTTGTTAAATATTCCCAAATTACATTTAATCCGGCTTGAGCTATACTCATGGTGATGATATGTGTGTAAAGTACTTTGCAAATCTTATTTTGCTATATGCATATTAGTGAGGCATTATTTTATTAATGTCAACTTTACATTTAATGCTAATTAATTTTATTATATATATAACAAACTGTTGCTTATTATTAATAATTTTAATTATTTGAATGATTGTCATATTAATGATGTAACAATGATATCAATGATAATAAGTCATAAAAGTAATGGTATAAGAATGATAATAATAAACAACATTTATTACTGATACTTCTCAGCCTAATTATAAGTATTAATCATAATGATAATTAGTAGTAGTAGTACTTATGATAGTAAACAGTAGTAGCAACAGAAGCGGTGCTGGTGGTAATGATGGTAGTGGTGCTGGTGCTAGTGGTAGTATAGAAGTTGAGAAGTGAAAATTACAGAGTTTGAATCTAGGTCTTCCAAATTCAAGGTCATTACTTTATTCATTAGGCTATATGGTTCCTCTTGGGGTAGAATCCCTTTTACTTAATCGTTTTTTAAATAGCTTATTGATTCCATAATGATTTATTAAATCACTTACTTTGCTAAATAAATGAAATACAAACAAGGAAAAAAAGGGGAGGCACAAAAGCCCCCAGTTCCTTTCCTCAAGGATCTCACATTCCAATGAGGATGAAAATATGCAAATAATTATGTATTGTAAAGAATTAATTGTTATTTGAGGTTTTTATGCCTCGGCACTCACTAGCCTGGGCTCTGCAAACTGCACGGTGCTCCACCCATTGGTTGTAGCCGTTGCCATGGCGCTGGCACCTCACGTCATCACCACTCACCGATGCCTACATAGGCCTGGCAAAATTATAATGATTGGAAGCCTAGTGAGGGCAGTCATGTGACTGTCAGAGCAGCCAGTCAATTGGCTGGGGGCTGTGTGGGGCTTCTGGGAAGGGGGAGGAGAATTAGCCATTCTGGCTGGAAGCTGGAAGGCGACAGGAGCTCTGCTGTGTATTCTCAGCTGATTCCTGGGTGGTGGTATTTTTCAGGTTGTATAATTTCCCTTTCCCCATTTTATTTCCTTTTCCTTGATCCTACTGATCCTGTTTATGTTTCTTTTTTTTTTAAGTTCATTCTTGTTAAAATAAATCCTGTTCTGTTTTGAGGGAGGCTGCCGGTCTCCTTCCTTGCCCCAATATTGCAGCGAGCCGCTTAGCTAACACTCCCCAAGTAAAAATTGGTTGCCACAGTATATACAAGACAGATACAGCGTAATTGGAATATAAGACAATGGTGGGATGCGAATGGAGAAAATCCTCCTGGAAAAGGTATATATAAAGTTGAGTCCTAAAGGAAGATAAGGATACTAGAAGATAGTGGTGGGGGAGAGAGAGCATTTCAGGCATGGGGACCAGTCAGACAAAAGGCAGGGCATCTGGGGAAGGGGAGTCAGGTATGAATATCTTTTGGTCACAAAAGATTTTTTTTTTTTTGCTTAATCTTAGAGGTCTTAAGCAGTCTCTGAAATCTACTGAGTTAGGGGGCTGGGGCATGGTGTCAGTGGATCTGTTTTTGGGAAATCACTTTGGGAACTGAGTATAGGATAAATTAGGGAGAAACTTGAGGCAAGAGACTAAATAGAAAAATTTTGCAGTAATGAAAAAAAAAAAGTTTTAACGGGGGTAATGAGAACCTGTGCAGTTGAATATCATAGAGCAAAGGGAATATCTATGTTGAGAGATTGTGAAAATAGATAGAAACATCACAATTTTAAACAGATTGGACAGAAAAGATAAATGTGAATGAGGAGTTTTGCATGATATCAAGGTGATTATAATGAGATTGAGAGGAGGAGGATGTTCCAAATCAGAGGAATTTTTTGTTTGTGTTTTTTTGGGGAAGGGAGGTAATAACTTCTGTTTTGGAATTGTTTGTTGAGTGTGAAATATCGGAAGGATATGCAATATCTAAAGTGTAGTTGATAGTGTGTAACTTTTGCTCAGGAGAGAAACTAGAACTTAGATATATAGACCTGAGGCAGCTAAGTGGTACACGGATAGATTACTGGGCCTGAGGTCAGGAAGATATCCTCTAATCACTAAGTGGCCGCAGACACTTACTAGCTATGTGACCCAGACCAAGTCATTTAACCATTTTCCTCAGCTCCTCGTCTGTAAAATGAGCTGGAGAAGGAAATGGAAAACGTCTCCAGTATATTTGCCAAGAAAACCCAAAATGGGTCATGGATAGTCAGACGTGACTTTGATGACAAAAATATAATAACAATATAGATATGGGAATAAACTATATCAAGATGGTCCTTGAAATGGTTCAGATATTTATGCTAATACTACCCCTCACATTCTTCCCATTCTAGTCTTCTCTAGGCTAAACATTTCTACTTCCTTCAACATATGGTGTTATCTCAAGGCCATTTCATTGTTCCCCACATAACTCTGTACATTCATAAGTAAGGATATTTTTAGACAATAGTGCTTAGTATAGCACCTGACACATATTAAGTCCTTAATAAATATTTGACCTGCTAACAGCAATGAAACACAGGAGTATATATGCTGGAAGACTGAGAGAAAATGATGAATGTGTGACTATATAAATGATAGGATCACAAGTTCATAACTAGAAGGGACCTGAAAGGTCTTATGGTCCAAACCCCTCATTTTATAGATGAGGAAACTTAAGGAGATGAATTGACTTGCTCAAGGTCACATAGCTAGTAAGCATTAGAGAAGAGAAGGGAAATTAGATACAATTATTTAGCATTAACTTGTTTCCATATTAACTTCTGGAATAATATATGCATATAAAGGACTGAAATGCTTCTAAAATCTGACTGTCTTTACTACCCCCAAAAGATTACTTACATATATGTCTCTGAAGAATTTGGCACAGAAAAAGTTTCTAGGAATTTTAGAGTAAAGAGTAAAGAAAATTCTATTGTGAGATGTAAGGAAGTCATCCAAATTAACCCAAGATTAATTGGACCTCCCAGAAAATGCTACGCTTCCAATTATTTGGCAAAATATGGATGAATGTTTTTCCTAAGCACTGAAAGATGTTTTCAATTTTTGTTTTAATTCATCCAAATTATATTTTATATTGAGCAATTAAGCTAGATATAATTTAAATAACATACATGCTAAAAAAATTTCACAGCTTTAATAGCAAACATTGCTAGGAAAACAAACAAAGGCTTTGACAATTTCTCAACTTGCTCATCCTAGTAAATGCAATAAGATAAATCAGTTCTATTCACACTCTTATTTTTAGCAACTCAAATGTGAAAACCATTTCAAAGAGAGAGCAAGCCCTTTGATTATCATGGTTCTTTTGCTCTTAGTTATCCCCTGCTTAAATCATATGCTATAATCAAATTCTTTTAAAGAAACAAAATCAATCTTTGAAAGCTAAGCTAATTTGGGTTCAACTGGAGGCCTGGATTTTACTTGTCAATTTGATGGTATAGGTACTTTTTTTTTTTCATTCATCCAGGTATCACTTTGACTATGAAGGGAAATTCAAATACAACTTCAAAAAATACAAAGAAAGAAACATCACCCTATCAAAATTTTGAGAAAGTTCCAAAGGAAAAATATATTAAAATTTAATTATGAAATGCTAATGTTTTAAATAAGTATCTTAAAGTGTTTGCTTATTCTTCATACAATTTCAGGGGAGAAAAATGACATGGATCTGCTTAGACTTCTGGGACTTAGAGAATTTTTGTTTATCTCCTGATTCAAGACATGACAGTTACTAGAATCTGAGCTCTTTAATACTAGTGGGAGCTTAATTAATGCTTGACTGACAAAGAAATACAGTATGATTTGGTACTGGGGCAGTAAAGAATTCTCATAAAACTTCTGTAAGACTCTATTTCAGGGGCAGCTGGGTGGCATAGTGGATAGAGCACTGGCTCTGGAGTCAGGAGGACCTGAGTTCAAATCTGGCCTCAGACACTTGATACTTACTAGCTGTGTGATCCTGGGCAAGTCACTTAACCCCAATTGCCTCACAAAAAAAGACTATTTCATACATAAGCTTTGTTCCTCATTTTCTTAGGATTAATTACATCAGTCAAGAGAGGTATTGTGAAATAATGGTTAGAGAGCTGGTTCAAAAGTCAGGAAGACAGGTTCAAGTCCTGTCTCTTATACATACTGGCTATGTTACACTTATCTTCTTAGTGCTCTTAAGCAACTCTCTAACCCATGAGTTGCAGAGGAGTCAACCTGCATTAGTAGAGGGAGTTTCCCTACTTTGGAATTCTCTAAAATAAAGAATTCACAGATTCAGATCTTATTCCTTTTTCTATATAGGGAAAAATTCAAAAGATGTACCACCAACACATTGAATGGATGCCACATGGAAAACTTTTTGAAGCACATGGACCACGGTTGCATAGAATATATTGTGAGATATATTTATGGTGGGAATACACAGATTTCTAAGATTAAAAATCCTTTGGTGAACTGGATTATGACAAATAAAAGTCAGGTCAAGCCATAAAAATGGAATATGTTAAAAATTGAAATATGTAAAATTCTTCAACACTTCCTTAGAGCTCCTAAATGAATGCATGAAAAACAAACTATTTAATAAGGTCTTACTATGTACAACGTACTATGCTAAATGTTAAAGATACAATTAGAAAAGTAAGACAATCCCTGGCCTCAGGGAGCTCATATCATAATAGAGGGTACAGTGGCAAAGAAGATGGAAATATATCTTTCTTAAGTCCATATCCATGATGCTGAAACATTAGACAGTAGCAATGACTTTAGCAGCCAAAACTAACTCTGTCTGGGTCTTCTGGATGCTGATGAGGTAGGTGGCAGAGAACCTACAGGCACAGATGTCATGTTGCATTTCCATAAGGGTGGTTCACTTTGTGATATCTGTAGGGACAGTGCTGCAAGTGCGGCCAGTGATCTAAGGTGCACTGACATTTCTAAGGGTTTTTAATTGGTTGGCAGTTGATAGTTCATCCCTCTGTTGTTAAAGCTGGGGAGCAAAATATTTTCTCCATATACCCACGTGTAATCATTCTAGAGGACAGAGCTCCCAATTGTACACCAAAGGGGAGGAAAGTCACTGGAATACCAATATCAATTACAATTTGTCAATTGATTTTCTCTGGCCATAAAAGTTTTTTTGTAAGTCATAACTCATTGAGCAAATCCCTGATATTGGGAAAGATTAAAGGCAAAAGGAAAAGGGGACAGCAAAGGGTGAGAGAGATACTGTCAAAAACAATGGATATGAGCTTGGACAGACTTCAGGAGATAGTGGAGGATGGAAGAGATTGGCATAGAATGGTCCATGGGGCCACAAATGGTCAGACACAACTGAACAACAATAAAAGTATTCTCTAATTTCACAGCAGCACTTAGCACAGGAGATATAAATATGTGCTGAGATTTTTCTTCTTAATTCAGGGAAAAAAATATTTTCCTTGGTCTTGACTTTAGGACCTCAAAGACACTCCCCTCCCTGCCTTTTAACTTTCAACCTAATGGTAAATTAAGTGCTTTCAAGTTTCCTGAATAAATTCATTCCAGATTCCTTAGGGTTTTTTATATTAAATCAAATCAACAAACATGTATTAAGAATCTAATATGTAAATTTCCCTGTTCAAAAATATTGTGACAAATAAAAAGAAATATGGTCCTTCTCCTAGAGGAACTGACAATCTCCCTCAGGAAATAAGACAAATGTGTCAAAAGTTAATTATCAATTAAACTAAACTAAATAATAATAAAATGTTTAAATAACTTAATACAACGACACAATAAAATGCATGGTTAATTGTTAAAGTTACACACAAACTTTGTGATCTCTAAATATATATTCGGTTCAATTCAACAAACATTTATTAACGATCTACTATGTGTAAACACTGTGTTAGGGTGTGGGAATACAAAGATAAAACAAAACAGTTCTTGCCCTGAAGGAGCTTGTGGTTTACTAAAAAGATGTGGAATACACATGAGTGATTATAGACAAAGGAATAAAAATAATTTCAAGACAGGGAGAATATTAATAACTAGAAGGTGGAGGGGAATCAGAAAAAGTATGATATTTAAAGTAGAAGGAAGCTCAGGATTCTATGAGGCTGAGATGAAGAGACCACTTGTACAAAAGCAAGGAGGTAAGAAATGTGTTTTCTCAGACAAGGGTTCACATTCTTCTCCTTATGGTATAACACCCTTTCCTATTTCCCTTCTTCTATCCATATCCAACCCATCTTATATATTTAAAAAAAAATAAAACAGTTCAAGTCTCTGCACCTTCATAAAGCCTTCCTAGCTCTCAATGATTATATGATCCTTCAGACAATAACATTTATTAGCACTATTCACATACATCCCTGTGACATTTTATTGAAATGCTATTTATTATATCCCACTTTTCATACATTTTGTCTTATTTATCCAACTAAATATTGAAAATTGTAGGTGTTGTTGTTTGTTCTTGTTCTTGAAGAGGACCATAGTTACATCATGACTTATAGTGAATTGGATTTAAGTGAGGGAGGGCTATGCAAGGTCACCAACCTCACTTTCTCCTCCAGAGCCATCTGGGTCCAATGACAAGATATTCATTAGGACAACTGGAGTTGGTCCCAAATGTTTAAGGCAATTGGGGTTAAGTGACTTGCCTAGGGTCACACAGCTAGTAAGTGTCTGAGATGAAATTTGAACTCAGGTTCTCTTGACTCCAGGGCCAGTGCTCTATGCATTGTACCACCTAGCTGCCCTGCAATTGATTTAAATAAGTTGTAATAAAATCTTACTATTTTGAAATGCTCAACATGAAAGTATAGAAAGATTCTAAATGTTGTTTAAGGAAGTATTTGCTAAATATAAAATTATTTATACATGTAACATCTCCACAATCCCTCAGAACAGTGAGGGGGCAGCCTTTTAAATCATTTGTTAGTGGTACATAAAGCAGTGATGAAAGTTAATTTCATTAGCCAAATGAATTTAAAGGTACAGTATGCTTTTTTTTGGGGGGGGGGCAATGAGGGTTAAGTGACTTGCCCAGTCACACAGCTAGTAAGTGTCAAGTGTCTGAGACCAGATTTGAACTCAGATCCTCCCCAATCCAAGGCCGGTGTTGTATCTACTGTTCCACCTAGGTGCCCCGACAATATGCTTTTAGTAGCGTCTTTTTATATTTTTATTAGAAATTAGTCAGTAATCATACCTTTCAGGGAGGAAAGAAAAAAGAAAGTTAAATGATTCTCCCATGGTCAGCAAGAAATAATAAGTACTAGGGAAAGCATTTGAACCTAAATATTCCCATAATTCTTACTTGGTATATACGTAGGAGGGGGCACATACAAAAGCTGCAAAGGATGGTTGGTCATGGATATATTGTGATCAGCTCCGAGAGGGCAATGAGATCACACTTCCCTTAAGAGTCTTTTAGAGTACTTAATGGTTGCCACGCATTCTTTTCAGTAAAATGTTAAATTCCTTGAGGGTGGGAAACTTTAATTTCCCTTTGTAATAACTGAAGTGACACCACCTGCTGGAAAGTTACTGTAGGAAAGCTCCTATGAGGAAAAGGCATCTGAGGGCAAGCCATGTGTCTTGGGAGGTCAGTTCCCTGGCATCAGGAAGTGACGTTTGATGTTTCCGGGCTAGACAGGAGGCTTGTAGGACGAAGAAGGGGTGGTTCACTCTCTTTTGTCAGGACTCTCGTGGAGAGTGGACCAAAAATGGTGGCTCCCTGAGAGAGATAGCTGTAGGCATCTAGGCCGCTTTCTCTCTCTTCAGCAAATTCTTATTCTCCTTAATAAATGCTTAAAAGTCTTAAAACTCTTGCTAAAGTTTATAATTTATTGGTGACCACTCATTAGATATCTTAGACAATATAGCTAGATAGCAACTTTACACCTTTAAATCCTTCAAGTCTAACACCATAACTAGTACATAGTAGGCACTAAATAAATGCTAATTAATCAGTGTTTGAATAAGTGTAGCTTCTTCTCTCTGTTGTTTAACATCAGCCTATCTACCATAAGCAGTGCTCTAAAAGAAAGACAACTTCGTTTTACTCCTGCTCCCACTTTGGCAAGAGAGCTCCTTTAAGGTATACTTAGTATTCAGTGTTATATTATTCTTCTGAATTTTCATTCACAACAACATTCTTACACAACAGTTCTAGTCTTGTAATTATTCTCAGATAAATACCCTTGATTCAATCTTCTTAAAACAAGAATGTAAGTTGAAGCCAAGTTGACATAGAAAACTATCCTGCTACTAATAGATGTTTACCCCTAATTTAATGGGGCAAATGTCATAATCATTATGAACAGGGTATATAGAATGGTGAACATAAATATCTTTATGGGCAATATTAAAAGAAAGGAACAAGGAACTGGTTTCATATTTTTACAAATTTTCAGATAAATGTCATTTTTAAAAGATGAAAGGATCTGGGGAGGGAAGACATGTTTCTAATAAAAGTGGCCTTTCATATAAACAAATGACATTTTTCAAAGAGAAATAAGTAACCAACAAATGAACCAAATCTTAATAAATAGATACACCGGCATTGTAGTAAAAATTTTCTATCAAATAAATAATCAGAGTTTTTTTTAAAGTTTAGCATATTGGCCAGTGAAGACTACTGACAGGCAAACCACAGTTTAGTATATTGCTCCCCTCTGCTTTTGTCCCATACTGGTCCAGATGTCAACACTTATGGCCACATATGACATTTGAGAAAGAGCTCCCTAAATCCAGGTGACAAATCCTCCAAATACATTAATCTACTAACAGCCAGTTCTGCAACTTGCTGGTTCCAGCTGGCTATGGGCCCACAGTTGAGTCTGTCTGGGAGAGCTCAGAGCTATGGCAGCATCCAACACTGCTTCTGCTTAGGCTGCTCTGAACTTGGCTCTGAGTTGCAAAGGCATTATGTTTCCAATCATTAGTGCCTAGAGGAATTCATTCAATGTGGTTCACTTAAGACCTGAAATTCCTATAGAGATATTCATGCATCTTGATTTGTCTTGCTATCTGGAAATAATACACATGTCACTTGCCCTTATGAAACTGATGTACTAAATGACCTGGCAGTCTACTCGGTTAAAATAATAGGTTTTTCCCAAAACACTTTGGAACAACAGGAATTCAGCCTATTATTTGTGAGGTCTAGGTATTGATGATCTCGGTAAAAGTGTGCTTATAAAAGTTTGGGCCCCTTGGGAACACACAGACCAGAAAAATATCCTGTAAGACTATATTGTCTCATTATCAGGATCACAATTTTCCTTTCTGAATAATCATTTGATCTAGTTCATATATTAAATTTGACATTCATAATTATATATATATATATATATATATATATATATATATGTCTTTATTTGGTACAGTGGCATCCCTCCTCATGAGCATTCAAAAGCACTTGCAAAATACTTTTCTCAGATAAATATAGTCTTATGTCCTGGGTGCTTATAATCTAGGGCAGTACAAGGCAATGAAATTTTAAATGTAAGATATATGTGTAGTCAGAAAACCTAGGTTCAAATTCTATTTCTGCACCTTAATATATGTGATACCTTGGGTAAATCATTTAACCTGCTTATTCTTTCATTTCTTCATCTACAAAATTGATTTGGTGAATTGACAGTCCCCTGCATTTATTATCCTATAAACTCTAGCTTCTTAAACTGTGGGCCAATCCCCATATGGGGTCATGCAACTGAACATAGGGGTCACAAAAAATTTGGCAACTGTAAAAGGTTATGTATGCCCATTTTATATAGCTATATATCTGCAGTCATGTAAAAATTTCTCTAGCAAAAAGGAGTTGTGAGTGGAAAACATTTAAGAAGCCTTGCTATAAACACAGGTATAGTATAATATGTAAAAGCCAAGCAGTATGAGCTCTGCTCCATCAGAGAACACAAGTGGGAGCTACGGGAATCAGATATACTAAATGCAATTTGAGGAAAGGTGCTACTTTTCCAGTGGATGGAGTTGGTATTTAGCCAGTGTCATTTAAAGAAAAGTAAATGGGGTTGCCTTTGTCCATATATTAAAAAACTGACCACTGTCTTGGGGAAAACTACCTTTGTAGGAGAGAGAAGAACTGACCCACGTAACCCTTTGAAGGTCTAAAAATCTTTGAACAACAAGAAACAGGGGAGATAAATGACGTTGTGTCTGCATTCTGACTATAGTCACCCAGACATCTTGTATTCTATGGCTGTGTTGGCTCTCCACCCTAGCACCAGAGGCCACTTTTGCAGACAAGACTATTCAGATCCAGCTATGGGAGCTTATATGATGAGGCCATTATTTTGACACTCTGCCCTATTACCCTGGGGAGTCATTGGAAAGATCTAGTCATAACATGTAGACAAAGAATTATAACTATTATAGAAAACATAGATAGCACAAGCATGTACACATCGTGAATTATTTTCAGTAATAAGTGTACTTGGGAATTGATGAGTGAGGGCTGTACTTGGCAGGGAATTTATGCTCAAAAAGGTTGTCCCAAGGGAAATATATATTTGCCAGAATTTACAGAGCCATCAGACTATGATATTTAGAACTGAAAGGGCTCTCTACATTTATATAACATTTTAAGTATTATAAATTGCATATATATTGTTTCATTTGATTGTACTATATCACACTACATTTGATCTGAATGGCCAACTGATCTAACCTTTTATTATACAGATGAGAACACTGAGGCCAAGGGAGATTTATTCACTTGCCAAAGTCACACAGGTAGCATGAATCAGATATAGTATTTGTTTCCTGGGATTGAGACCTAAATTCTCTAACTCCAGAATCAGAATCCTTTCCTCTGATGCATCACAAAAAGACATGATTTTTTAAAAAGTGAGATTTCAGAGGTTAGGGATAGCAGAGCCAATCACCAAAGTGGTATGAATTGACAGTGTTTGACTTTCACTATCCAGAAATCTTCCCTTCTTTCCCATTGCCCAGTTTCAACACTGTCTGAAATTCTAGAATTATAAATTTAGAACTTTTGGGTTTCTCCCTCTTTTAAAAAGCAGTTGTTTCTGAGAAGGCTAACAAATACTAGGTCATCTTATCTCTTTGGAGGGGGCTAGAGAGACATCTTACAAAAATGGGGCTAAGGGGGATTGGGGAGTTGAGGAGAATGAACTGAAGCAGAAAAAAATGACATGGAAAACAGACATGAGAAGTCCTGAACTCAGATTTGCCTAGGGATATCCCTGTCAAGAGATATTGGAATTAGGGAACAGATATAGCCTTACTTTTTCCTGGTGCAGATAGCAGGTTGTTCTAGACATTAAGTAATTTCAGTACTTTTCTTAGTGTGATTACTTCAGCAGCAATGGTTGTATATGCAAAGACCATTTTTATTAACCTGATTTTATAGTCTTCAAAGATTGCATTGTAACCAAACTACTCAGGCAATCATGACCAAATGTTGACACTGCAATAAAGGGTTAATAAATTTGCACTCACAAGTCCTCAGAAGGTGATATGAGATTGTTATAATACTTAACATTTTCTATTCAATTTTGACATTTTTGTGGAGGGTGTATTTTGTGAAATATTGTACTTTGCAATGAAATTAAATGATCAGTCCTCAGTCTATAATGATTATATAAATTATATACTAAAACTAAGATAATTATCATACTCATAAAATGATAATATAGCACCTCAGGCATTACTCTCCCATATGTGGTAGGAGTTCGGAGAATAGTTTAGGTGGAAAATTATCTGTGGACATACGTTCTCTCAAAGCTATGACCCATGAGCCCAAACTGAAGTAGACAGTCAGCTAGAAGACACAATTAGTTTCAAGAAAAGACATTTAATGAAATACTACAGCAATGAAAGTTCTAAGAGAAATTATATCTGATAAACCTGTATAATATGTTTTTCCCATAAATATACATTGCATCACTTGGGACAAGGGTTATGCATAAGGATCATGCATGAAGGACATATTCATGGGCTGGCAAATCCACTCTCCATTGTTCTAGAACCACTCATGTTTCCTGATGATTACATCATACTGCTTCACTGTGCTTGCTCCTTCCTAAGTATGTAGTCTCTTCTGGGCATATGATTCCACTGATCATTGCTAACCTTCTGGTGACTTCTGATGACTGGAGAGAATGAAATCTCAGCTGGTACTTCTAGGTTGGTCTTATTTTGGCTGCTGGATATTGTGGTTGGACTGGTGTTGCTCTGCTGGTGTTATCTGGGTATTGCTTCTTGCTATTAGCTACTGGGCTTATTCACTTCAGAGCCCTGTTCTATCCCAGGACCAGTACTCTGCATCATGTTAGCTAGATTCTGTCCCTGATAAGAGAAAGCTATCTGAGGATCCTTTAGCTATAACCACCAAACTCAGAAACAAAAATTAAGTAGCATCCCCATCCCAGGTCTTTCCTTTTCAACCTCATCTCTGGACAGAGAACACAACTTTTCTTTTTGAGATAACTATCTCATGCAAAATTAATATTTCCCAAGATCTTCCTTGGCTCAGCATGCAAAGAAATTTGAACCAGATAAGCTAAGAAGGCATGGTCAAGCAGACATATCCCTGAATGCCTTCACCACTGACCTAGCACTGAAGCTCCAACCCTAGGACCCTGGGCCTCTGATTGGTGACCATTTTCTTTGTCTTGCCCAGACCCAGATGCTCTAAATGATTCCCTACACATCTGCACAGCATGCCACTGCTCCGATATAATTTTTACCAGCATTTCCACTGAATTCTCATACTATCTCAAAGAACAATCATTAGAACAATATTACTGTTCCTGGAAAGGTGGTGTCATTTATCCAATGACTCCAATCTCCATCCATGTTATTTTCCTCTCCAAATATTTCTCCCTGGGTGAATAAACTTTAGAAAGTTAATATTCAGAATGGGAAATTAAGGGGGTACCCATCAATTGGAAAAATGATAAAAATAATATGGTAGAGGAATGCAATTGTATACTATTATACTTTAAAATGGGGGGAGCCAGTTTCAGGGAAATTTGGGGAGAATTTATTAACTGGTATTAAGGAGAGCAGAAGCAAGAGAACAATGTATACAACAAAAATATAAAGGCAAATAACTTTGAAGGTGCAAGAACTTTGGTTAATGTGGTGACCAACCAATAATTCTACAGCATTGATGATAAAAAATACCTACTTCCTGATATTTTTGGATGAGGCAAATATGGGGATTTGTTTTGCTTGACTATACTCATTTGTCTTTTTTGTTTTGTTTTATTTTTAGGGGCAATGAGGGTTAAGTGACTTGCCCAGGGTCACACAGCTAGTAAGTGTCAAGAGTCTGAGGCTGGATTTGAACGCAGGTCTTCCTGAATCCAGGGCCAGTGCTTTATCCACTGCACCACCTAGCTGCCCCCTCATTTGTCTTTAATGGCTTTTGTTTTTGTTTTTTTTTTTTAGTGAAGCAATTGGGGTTAAGTGACTTGCCCAGGGTCACACAGCTAGTAAGTGTTAAGTGTCTGAGGTCGGATCTGAATTCAGGTACTCCTGACTCCAGGGCCGGTGCTCTATCCACTGCGCCACCTAGCTGCCCCTGATGTTTTTTTTAATTTTTTCTTTCTTCCACATGCTTTTCCACCCTCCCTTCCTTGAAGAAAACCACCAAACAAAATCCTTGTAAAAAAACACTGACAGAACATTGCATTCAGAGTACTTTAAGCGATTCACAAGTGTTTCCTTTTCCTCTTTGTTTGATTTCTTTCTAATATAGACCTAGTAGAGGCATTACTGTGTCAGAGGATATACACAGTTTAGTAATTGGTAAAGCATAGTTCCAAATAACTTTCCAGAAAGGCTATACTGAGTCGCAGCTCCAGAAACAGTACACCTGTATTCCTGTTTTCCCATAGAATCTTTGACATTTGTAATTTTTCCTGTTTTTTTAATCAACTTTACCAAAGAGATAAGTGTGAGATTGAAACTAAGGTTGCTTTAATTTGTATTTCTCTAATTATTGGTTTTAGAGCAATTTTCATATGGTTACAATAAGTTGGATTGATACCCTTGAAAAACTGCATGTTCATATTCTTTGATATGAATTAAAGAATGTATAAGGTTGGCTAATATGACAAAAAAGGTAAATAATCAATTTTGGGGAAGATGTTGAAAAATTGGAACACTAACACATTGTTGGTCAAGTTGTGAATGGATCCAACCATTCTGGAGAGTAATTTGGAACTATGCCCAAAAGGTTATAGGGCTGACTGATGTTGAGTGAAGTGAGCAAAACCAGGATGACATTGTACACAGTAACAGCAACATAATGTGATGATCAACTGTGATAGTTCTTCTTAGTAATACAATGACCCAAGACAATTTCAAAGGACTCATGTTGGAAAATGCTCTCCACATCCAGAAAAACAAAACAAAACAAAATAAAACAACAAAACTGTGGAATCTGAATGCAGATTGAACCATACTATTTCTACTTTATTTGTTTTTGTTTAACTTTCCTGAGTTTTTTCTCTTTTGTTCTGATTCTTCTTTCACATTTCATAATTAATGTGGAAATCTGTTTAATGTGATTGTACATATATAACCTATGTCAGATTGCTTTCTGTTTTGGGGAGGGGGGAGGAAAGAGGAGGAGGGGGAAAAACTTAGAACTCAAAATCTTATAAGAACAAATACTAAAAACAATATTTACATGTAATTGGAAAAAATAAAATACTACTAAGTTTGGGAAAAATGAATTGAGGAATCATTCTTATTCTAAAATGTCAAATTAATTTGAAATAAGACCTTTTGAAAAGAAACACAGTAAAGTTTTTTTCTATTTAAATGTTTCTTTTTAAATATTAGCTTCATTGATTTTTTTTTACAAAACCTTTTTAATTTTCTGAAATCAAAATTGTCCATTTTATCTTTTGTGATCCTCTCTGTTTCTTGTTTGCACATGAACTTTCCCCTTATACATACATGTGTGAAAGAGGAGATAACACCAAACTCTTTCTGTGACATAAATATAATCTTGATACTAAAACTGCAAAGAGTCAACAGAGAAAGAAATCTATAAACCAATTTCCCTAAATAACATATGAAATAATTGCAAAGATTATATACTATGGGGGGGGGCAGCTAGATGGTGCAGTAGATAAAGCACCAGCCCTGGATTCAGGATGACCTGAATTCAAATCCAGCCTCAGACACTTGACACTTACTAGCTGTATGACCCTGGGCAAGTCATTTAACCCTCATTGCCCTGAAAAAAAAAAGATTATATACTATGAAAAGGTTGGATTTCTAGCAGAAATGCAAAGTAGGTTCAGCATTGAGAAAAGAGGCCAGCTAAAATAGCAGAGTAGTAAAAAGTAGTATAGCTTTGTTACTCTCATAAGTACTCCAATAAGATCAAACTTAGCTCCCAGCTCAGACCAAACAGCCTAGGTCAAGGGCATGGACCCAGAGCTCCAAGATAGACCAGCAGCACTGGGATTTGCAAAGCTAATCATGGACTCTGCCACCAGTGTCTCAAAGGGGATAAAAGCTTAGACTCAGTGACCAGACTCCAAATTAGGCATTTCCTGAGTTTTGTACATCAGGCCAAAACTGATCTTGGACTCATCCCAAGGCCAAACTAAAAGACCTGGGCCTGTCAAATGGTGCCAGTGCCACCAGTCCTGTGTAAGGAATTAATTGTGATTTGGGGTTTTTATGACCCCATCTTTGCTTCATTATAGTCAGACTCAAAAGATGTAATCTTGAAAAGCCTAAGAAAAGATGGGTGTGTACTTAAAGAGATAATAGAACAAACAAAAGGAACTCTGATTGAATTTGTCATGTATATTAGGTGGAACTGAATAACACAAAGAACATTTATTGAATCAAAATTTCCAATAAAGTACCTAAGCCCCACCTAGGAGTTCCCCCATGCCCACATGGGCCTGGCCAAATTATAATGGGGCCAGCCCAGGGGATATGTTGAACCAATTGGAGATTCAGCATGGCTGAGAACTTCCTGTCCTGTGAGAGAGGCAGAAAGAGGGAGAGAGAACTTCCAGAGAAAGGAGAGAAGGAGAGAGGAGAGAGGGGGGGGGAGAGAGAGAGAGAGAGAGAGAGAGAGGAGAGAGGGGGGGGGAGAGAGAGAGAGAGAGAGAGAGAGAGAGAGGAGAGGGGGGGGAGGGGGAGAGAGAGAGAGAGAGAGAGAGAGAGAGAGAGAGAGAGAGAGAGAGAGAGAGAGAGAGAAGCTGGTGGTGGTTGACCTTCAGACAGAACCAGGAGATACTGTGCAGCTGATTCTCCCAAGAACTACGGATTCCAGGTTGTGTTGAGTTTGTGTTGTTGAAGTGATACTGGCTCTTTAGGCCAGCTGAGCTGAAAGCAAGTTTAGGGTTTGAGTCAGTTTTTGTTCAAGCCCAGCTGTTCTGAGTAGCTGAGGAAGCAGAGCTTACTCAAGGTAGCTGGGGGCCTCTTTACCATCAAGGTTCAGATTCTAACCATCTGGGAAATGGGTCATATTTTTCCCTTTCTCTATCCCCTTTCTCTTTGTCCCTGATACTATTAACTCCACTTGTGTTGTAAATTTTGTTCCCATTAATAAAACCTGATTTGTTTGTGGAAAAGAGTCTGTTAATCTCCTTTCTTATCAGTCTGAGAGAAATAACTAAAGAAAAGGCAGTTTGCAAGAGAGGAAACTCTCAACCTAGAGGTCTCCCATTATTTCCTGAACAGCAATATTACAGCAAGCCACCCAATTAACTCTCTCCATACTGAATTTGGTCCATACACCAGGCTTACCTATAACAGATCTTATATCTAGGACATGGTATACCTCCCAACACAACAATTCAGAGGGGTCTCCCAGAGAGGTCAGATCATAGACTCAACTGAAAAAAATATTCCAGCTAGGCCACCAATATGATTTTCAGAGAAGATTGCTGAAAGAATGACCAAACAATTATAACAACAAGAAGGGGGAAAGCTATTTGTGAAATCAAGGTACCTGATACAAGCCCAGAAGAGGAGAATAACTCAAAAACATGTAAAATAAAAATACACCTTAGCTACATGATCAATAAGAATTCCTAAAATATATGAATTAAAAGTCAAACATTAAGTTAAAAATGGTATAAATTAAATAAGAGTGAGAAAAGAAAGAATGAAAGAGGAAAGAATTGAAAATAAATGAGATCTGTGGAAAAGAGGTTTGCAAAGAGAATTTAGACTTTAGCACAAGAAAAAAACATTACCTCTGTAACAGATTCCCTGAAAATTAGAAGGGACCAAACATAAATTTATGATTCCATGAGACAACAAGAATATTAAAACAAAGTCAAAAAAATTGAAAGAAGAAAAGAAAATTTTATCTCACGCTGTATAAATGATTTAAAATAGATCAAATAGGGGTAATTTAAGAATCATTGGGGGGGATGGGCGGCTAGGTGGCACAGTGGATAAAGCACTGGCCCTGGATTCAGGGGTACCTGAGTTCAAATCTGGCCTCAGACACTTGACACTTACTAGCTGTGTGACCCTGGGCAAGTCACTTAACCCCCATTGCTCTGCAAAAAAAAAAAAAAAAATCATTGGGATACCTACAAGCTATTACCACAAAATGAGACTAGCTATCATTTCAAGAAGTTATGAAAGAAAACTGTTCAGGTTTCTTAGAACTAGAGGGCATTTCCCCACTGGCTGCTCTCCTATAATTCATGGCTGTAATCAGGTTTATTGGAATCTCATTGTCTTATAAGATCAAATTGCTCCTGAAAACTCATATTACCTCAGTATTCACTGCCCCTAGGGCCTCTCCTGCTCTATAAATGGAGAGAGTAGATAGTGGAGACTGCCTCCCAGACCCACCTTTTAAGGTGGATGCATCAGACAACCATATCATCATTCCTCACCCAGTTGCACTACTGATTTCATTAAGTACCTATGCCAGGTTAACCACCCCCTGACAATTTTTAGCTTGTTCTAGATTAGACAGATAGATAGACAGACAGACAGAGAGATATATACATATCTATATATGTATACAAACACATACATATATGTGTTATATATATATACACACACACAGATAGATAGATAGATAGATAGATAGATAGATAGATAGATAGATAGATAGATAGATAGATGGATGGATGTGGATGTATCAGCCTACCCCCCATCAGACTGAGAACTTCTTGAGGGAAAGGATTTTTTTTGCCTATTGTAAATTCCCAGTGTTTAGAACAGTGCCCAACACCTAGTAGATATTTAATAAATGTTTACTGACTAAAATAGAAAAAAAAAAACTCTAGTGGTCTCATCTTGAAAGAAGCTTCAAAAAGTGAAAACTCAGGAATATTATGACCAAAACTGAAAGCTTCTAGGTCAAAGAAAAATTAATGCAAGGAGTCATAAAGAAAGAGTTCAAGTATTGATGAACCACTGCCCGAATTATGAAGGATTACCAACTACCAACATAAAAGAGTAGAGAACATGTAATATGACATTTCAAAAGGCAAAAGATATGATTACAATCAAAGATAACTCACCCAACACAATTCAGTAATCCTGCTGTGATTTTTAAAAAATGCTTTTAATAGAAGCTTTCTAAGTATTTTGGATGAAAAGATATATTTACTTTTTATGCTTTTCTTTACCTCCTTGTTTGTATTTTTTCATAAAAAGTAAACATAAACAGCAATTAGAAAAGATTTCTCAAAGAAAATGTGTTTTCAATCTAATGGTGTGCTTGGGGTGGGTTGGAGGGGATAATACAAGCATCTCATAAGAAATGTCATGTCAGCAAGGATCATGGATGGAATCAAATAAAAAGAAGAGTTTAGGAGTGATTTTATTTATGTTTTGATGATCTTACAAGGAAAAAGGAAGTGGAGAGGGAAAGGATATAGTAGGGAAGAAAAGAGGATGAATAAATCTCATAATTCAAAGGTGAAAGTATACATCTATACAAATGAGGATGGAACAGTGGAAGAAGGCATTGCTCAAACCTCCTATTAGCTAGCTGTGAATTAATCACTTAACCTCTTTGGACCTCAGTTTCCTTAAATGTAAGATAAAGTCATTGAGCTAGACACCTTTCAGATCCTTACTATATCCTAAATTCCAATGTCTATATGAGGCAAAATGAGGCAAAAAAGAGCCTGTTTTTTCAGCAGAACTAGTGTGTTTTAATGAGGAGTGCTATTTATCCAAAAGTAGTTATTGTTCCTGTCCATTTTGGTCTGTAACAGATAGACTTTTCATCAGAACTGAAAAACAGATAGGTTTGAGTTTCTTTCAAACTCCCAAAGCATAAACTCAGGCTGACTATTTTTAATTAATTAGAGTTTATTTTAGAGGGAAGAGTTCGGAAATAATATACAATTCTTCAGGTAGCAGATGTTAGTGCTTGTCACTCATTCAAAAAGTTGTCTAAAAAGATACAAGTACCTTTTCTTTCAAGATGGTACTGGAAAGATCTCTCATTTTAAAAACAATTTGTCCAGTACAATGAAAGCATTATGGTTCTCCCCCAAATAACAATTTGTTCATGTAATTGAATGTTTTACCCATATGCTATAATGTGATTCTTACTCAAGTTCAGGTTGGACTAGATGACTCATTTCATTTTTCCTTAAAATACACAGCCCTTAACTACATCTGCAATCACCTTAATAGTTTTGTTTGGAGAATACATCTGAACTTTTTGGGACCAATACTGAGATAAACTATTGCCCCACGGATTGAATTCATGTGGGGGAAATTATACCCCAAAGGTATGTAAAGGGGAGTATTTGCGTGTTTGTTCTTGTTCAAACTTCAAAATAAATATCCATTTGTAAAACAAAAAAACAAAACAAAACAAAAAATACGCCATTGCAAGAATGCTATCTCAAGGACACAAGGATGGGTAAGATAGAGAGAAGGAAAGGCAAGTCATGTATCCTTTGGCATGACACATTAGATTTGCCAGTTGCCTATAGGATGGGCACTACAGGAAGTTAAAGTCAGAAAGGTACTATGGAAAAAATCAGCAGAGTATTGAGCAAGACAACTAGAGAAGGAAATGGTACACTGATACACAAACACTCAATATTTCTTATGAGGGAAATGGAAGACTCCTTACCCTATTTAAGTCAGGCCCACTCCAAATGCAGTTTCAACCAAGTGTTGCAAGGAAATATAATAATGAGGAGGAGGAGGATGCTGATAATGAATCACAGATGTGGAAAAAGGAGTAAAACTTGTAGAATGCCAATGAAGTAGCCATCCTAGAGTGAATCCTGAGTGGAAGATGTGGCTTACTAAATATTAACAGCACCCATTCAGGCTACATGAAATACATATTAAACACCCATGCTTCTGATACAGTGTTTCTCCCATTTGAGATGGATGAAAAGGTCCAGAATAAACATATATTTTAAGATTCAATCTATACATATTAATATTAATCATTATTTTGCTGTGAGATTTTTAACTAAATAAATTCCAAAGCAAAGAGAGGGTAATTCAATTTTTCAATATTTTAAGCATTCAACTGCATCTCACCAACTGCCTATATCTAAAAGGCAATAATTACATTTGTTTCAATTGTTCTCTCATCAGAAGAACCAGCTCTTCTATAATTAATAGAAATTCAAGTATAGGGGAACAAAAAATATTCAATATGCAAAATCAAAATACTAACTACATACATACACAGTCAACAGGTCTACTTAGCTTTAGATTATTTCATTTAGATGATTTCCCCTATGTCCATTACTGAAACAAATGACAAAGAAGTTTATACTCAAATATTCAAACATATGGAAGAGCTTATCAATGTGAATGTTAACTAAAACAACACAGATCACAGTCCATCTAATCCTAGCCATGCTATTCAACTTGTCTATTTTTCCTATAAATTCATTTGAGATCGACCCTATGTGCAATGGGGCCTCCCTTGATTGATTTTTATTTCAAGAAGATATTAGTCTTTATTGGTAACTGCTGCTCTTGCTACCTGATCATACTTTGTTTATTTCATCATATATATTTGATAACATCTTTTAATAAGTTTCTTATTTTAGTCATTTCTTTTCTGAGTTGCATCTATCCACCATATGCATCTCAGCTACCCTATGAAAAATTCTTTTTTTTAATTTTTGGAGATTTACTATCCTTTGGCTTATAGCCACACATAAAATAATACTGTGAAAACACTGTTATGAAAAAAAGAAAGGCATTTGTTTCAAGGAAATATTTGAGGTCCTGAAAGAAACTTGGAGTTTTCCCTAAAGCATTCTGTCTAAGTTTGGTCCAATTCATTGAGCATCTATGTATGCATGTATGTATATGTGTATGCACATATATATGTGCATGTATATATACATCTATGTGTATTGTTTATATGTATACACATGTGAATATGTATATACACAATATATATGTATCTATGTAAATTTATAATCTGTTGAAAAGAAGGGAGAAAATGAGAAAGGAAAAGGGAGAAAGACTGCATTATCACAAGAGTATGGACAATAGGCATATTTTTATATCCATTTGTGCTTTTCTCTGTAGATAGTCATGGCAAATAAAAAAAAATTTGAGATTTCAGTCTTCTTTAAAGAGACTACAATGTGCTTAGGCTTGTTGCAACTATCATAATTTTGTCCATAAATATAGAAGACTTCACTATCTATATGAACCAAAGAATTCCCATAATGCTATTGCCCCCAGGACGAAATGCAAAATTCTCTGTTTGGCACATAAAGCATTTCATAATCTGGACACATCCTATCATTCCAGTCTTCTTATACTTTAGTCCCATTCATGTGTTCTACATTTCAGCAACCTTAGCAAGCTTGCTATCCCTCAAAGTCTCTAAATTCCATGCCTCTGCAGGGGTTATCCCCATACCTGGAAGGTTCTTCATCCTCATATCTATATCTTAACTTTCCTGGCTTCCTTTAAAAACTCAGCTCAAATCCCACCTTCTGCAGGAGGCCATTCCCCATGCACCTTCCCCCCCCCCCACTGGATAATGCATTCTTTGTGGGTTTTTTTGTTTGTTTGTTTTTGTTTTTGTGGGTCAATGGGGGTTAAGAGATTTGCCCAGGGTCACACAGCTAGTAAGTGCCAAGTGTTGGAGGCCAGATTTGAACTCAGGTACTCCTGAATCCAGGGCCCATGCTTTATCCACTGTGCCATCTAGCTGCCCCAATGCATTCTTAAAAAACAAACAAAAAAAACCTTTTTACTTTGCGTTTACTATATTCCAGCCTCTGTGTTAAATACTTTATAAATATTATCTCATTTGATTCTTACAATAACCCTGGAGGGCAAGTGCTACTATCATCCCCATTTTATGAATGAGGAAACTGAGGCAGGCAGAGGTTAAGTGACTTGCACACCATCACATTGCTAGTAAGTTTTTGAGGCCAGATTTAAACCCAGGTCTTGTTAACTCCAGGTCCAATTCTCTTTCCAGTTAACCACAGAATACCCTCATGTCATGAGCATTCCCATTTGATATTATCTTCCATATACTCCATATATATTTTGAATCTACCTACTTTTTTACATGTTGTCTCCCTCATTAGAATGTAGGGGCAAGGACTTTTGTGGAGGAATTTTTCCATACTGGGAGTTCCCTTATAGTGATGTAATTTCAGATGGCAATGGGACAAACATAAAGAAGCAATCAAGACATTCCCATGAGGATCTTATTCTTTGCCTTGTGTATTGCCTTACATCTGTCACCACAAATTACATACTTGTAGTAAAGTTGGCTGCAATTATGATTGTATTACTCTGGTCTTATTGTATGACAGTATACATGCTTATGGAAAAGAGGTACTCAAATAAGTCTCTAATGGTTCAGCTAAAACACAGATTTAGTCAGCATTAGCTCTTCAGAGTTGTTAAATTGTTTGTTATTCAGATCAAAGATCTTCAAAAAGTGTCAGCTGGTAGGACCTGCCTGTGTTCCTGGCTAATCAAGCAGTAGCAGCCTGTAAAGCATCTTTGCAAAGTACATATTCCTGGAATTTGAGGTAGAAACCTGGTACACACATACATTTACATGGTTAAATGGTACACACACGCGCACACACACACTCTTTACAGTTTTGTTAAGCACAGCCTTCTTGGTTAATTCCTTTTGGCCCTGCTAAAAATGAAGAAATGTGAAACAGGAGGCATTAATATTGTGCCTTCCTTTTATTATTTTTTTTTCAGAATTGTTCCTTAACATGTCTGAATTAGATTCCCAGTAGAAATAATCAGTATTGAGTAAAAATATATTAGTATGTAGTATTTTTCCTAAATATTGGAATAAGGAAATAATAATTCTTTGCTAGTTTTCTAAATGCCTTTGCACGATGAATGCTTACAATCTTAATGCTTATTATCAGTGTCCTTAATAAATAATCAAAAATGAAATGAAATGGATGTACTTATTCTTTGGAAGACAAGCCAAATCCTGGAAAAGTAAAATTTATGAAAGGTGTTGATGACGATAATGATGATTGAATAGCTAACATTAAAATAGCACTTTAACTTTTGCAAAACAACTTACATATATTATCTTATTCACTACTTGAAACAACCCCGCTCTCATCCCCATTTCATACCACCACCAACACCAGTTGCTGATCTACTGTCACCTGTCCACCATTAAGGCAAAGATCCCATGGAAACAGCACTGCTTCCCTGGCCCTGCTTCCAACCTAGTCATTAGACTCATTATTCAGGAGTGCAATCCCTATGAAAATGGTCCACCCTCAGGAATGGAAAACCAATGCAGTTGAAGCAGCAAGACACTCAGAGGGAGAGACAGGAAATAGCATGTGCTTGGCAAGTTCAGCTACCACACCTCACCTTAACTACCATCTGATCATTCCCCCTGATGGAGACAGTCCTGGCTGCAGAGCCCAAGAGTCCTGGGAAGAGTAGGCTAGAGTGGCTGAACATCAGGAAAAGCAATCCTTGCCACCAAAGTCCGTGGCGTTGTCAAATGGTTCGTGTAGTTTTAGCAGTGGAAAGAATATTAAAGGAGATTCATTACCATCTGCTTTGCTGCTGAACTCTAAGGACCACAGGGCCTTCCCATCTGACTTGTAGATGAAACCTCCTTTGTGTATTGTCTTCTATTAAATGTAGGCTCTCTAAGAACAGGATTCACCTTGCTTTTCCATTTGTATCCCCAGAACTTTGCCCATGGTATGTGCTTAATGAATCAATTCTCTTTCAGACATTCATACAGATAAGGAAAATGAGGCTGAGAGAATCACCAATGTGTCTAAGGGCACATTAAAAAATGTCTATCCAGGCAGCTAGGTGGCGCAGTGGATAAAGCACTGACCCTGGATTTAGGAGTACCTGAGTTCAAATCCAGCCTCAGACACTTGACACTCACTAGGTGTGTGACCCTGGGCAAGTCACTTAACCCTCCATTACCCTGCAAAAAAAAATGTCTATCAAGGGCCAGAAATGCCATGAGTAGTCTGGCACCCAAAAGTCCAAGAGAGCCCTCTTGATACGTCCTCTGATACACAGAAGGTTTTTCTTTTCATATCTTTAAGTGGTGATTTCCTTAAATTATTATAAGTATTTTTCTTCAACACTTGATTCCCTTATTCTGTAGATAGTAATAGAAGTCTTCCTAAATTTCTCTGAATTCTTCACATTGGCTATTTTTTATGGTACAACAATAATCCTTTATATTTAACTTTCATAAGGGATCCAACCATTCTCCAATCAGTGGGTATCAACTTTCAGTTCTTTGTTGTGAAAAAAGATGAGTAAAATATTTGTACATAAAAAAAAAAATGTCCATGTCAGGATTCTCCCTCAGTTCTTCCTAATTCCTAAGTGTAACATTCTATCCAGGACACCCTGCATAGATAAAGTTGTCTACATTTAAAGAGAACAACCTCAGTGCAGATATAATGAGGTGAGTATCTACATATAGGCTCTAGGTGTCCACCCTGGGACCTTGAACTCAAAGACACAGAATTCACCACCTTCTCTACTTTCCTCTCTCTGTTTCAATTCCACCTCACAGTGTGCACTGACCAGAGGCAGCAACTTTAGTCAAGAGAGAACTTCCTCATGCAAACATGCCCCACCTCTTTTCTGGTTTTAAGTCACCTTGGATGGTAAGAGCTCAGGGGACACTCTAAAGTAATAGAAGATTCGAACCATACCTTAACGAGAATCTGAATGGATCCTGTAGCTTTTGTGGATACAAAGTACCAGAAAGTCATTGTACAGGCTGCACTGGATTCTTGCCACTGAGAGCTCTTCAAATGGGCTTTCTCACCTCGTAAGCCCACTGGAGTAGCCTCCAAATATAAGAAGTGCCCTGGGAATAAGGAGTAGAGTCCGTTATGATAATAATAGTGAGGCAACTATTTGGGGCTTCCATTCTTCATTAGTGCTTTTAATTACATTTTATATGCTCTGAACTGCCAAAGGCATTTCCATTTAAAACAGAAAGGAAGCCTAACAGCAGAGCCTCCAGCTCATTTACCAAACAATTTCCAACAGGCTGTGCTTTAGAAATGTACTTTGCTGTACTTAGTGGGAGCATTAATTGATCAGAGGGGGATGCTTATGCCACCAATTCAGCCAGGCAGCTATAGGAAAATTTAATCAACCCAGAACACGTCTATCAACCGAGAACATTCGGACCTGAGTTTATGAAAGTGGTTCAAGCCAACTCTGCCCGATTTATAAAATTACCCCATTGCAATGCATGGCTGCTCACTAGGTGCTCCAAGTTCATGAAAGGGAATGGACAGGCTTTGTGAAACAGATGTGGTATGCTTCTTCACCATGATTCAGTGCAATCAAATCAGTATGGGAGATATAAACAGTGAAATGGAGCCGGCTTTCACATTTTATCATGTGTTGACTGTGCAAATAAGAGAGCTGGCATTCTCATATCCATAATTGCAACATAAGTAACACACGGTCACCCAAACGGCGATAAGCAAATTGTTTCAGCTTTGTATTTGCATCCAAGATCCGAATCTGGGGCAGTGTGGCTCTTTGTAAAAGACTTTTTGAATCTTTCTCTGGGCTCAAGTTCAGGGCTAAATCTGAATTTATCAGAAGGGATTAGCCTGTTAGGCTCCCTTCATATTCCAATTCAACAAACATTTATTAACTGCCTGCTATATGTTAGAAACAAAGAAGAGATAGAGAGAAATAAATTGAAGCCCTTACTCTCAAGGAAATTAAATTCTATCTTTAATACAGCCCTGTGGACTTTTGGTATATGGACATTCAATTTACTTAAACTTCAATTCCCTGCTTTCTTTTTGCCTGAAGTTTTCCTCGAGTCAATTTCTATGAGAGTCATAGAACCATAGAGTAAGAAACAGAGGGATGCTAAGAGATCATCTGGTCCAGTGCTTTTTAAACTTGTTCCACTCGTGACCCCTTTTTGCCAGGGAAATTTTTACATAATCATGGGTAAAAAGGTATATAAAATAGGTATATATGGCCTTTCACTATTGCCAATTACTTCATGAAACCCACATTCAGTTACATGACCCCATAGGGGGTCATGACCCATTGTTTAAGAAGCTGGGATCTAACCTAACTCCTTCATTTGACAGATAAGGAAATTGATAGCCAGGTAAATGAGGGGACCTGTCCAGGGTCACACAGGTATTAAGTAAGTGATAGAGCTGGGATTTAAACTTAGATCCTGTTTCAAAGTCAGCCCTCTCTTCCCAGCCCCACAAAGAGTCCCCCTTCCCACACTCCGTAAGAAATGGCCTTTTGCAATCGTAAAAATGGCTTCTTCCTGAACCATGAATCTGCTTCATACCCTACATTTATATAGCACTTTAAAGTTTCCAACATACTTTCACATATATGATCTCACAATGAGGTAGGTAGATCTGATCAAATCATCTTTATTTTATATATGGAGAAACAGTTAGGTTTGGAAAGTCCATTGATTTTCCATGTCATATTAGTTATGAGTGGCAGAATTATTCTTGACTCTGCTTCTCACAAGCTATGTGACCTTAGGCAAGTTCTCTGAGCCTCATTTTCCTCATATTGAACCAGATGACCTTGATATTCCTTTCCAGCTTTAAATCTATGCTTTTATGAGTCTGTCATTTCTTCTCTTGGTCCAATTCTTCTTCCAATTCTAGAGTGCTCATCTCTAGTAATATTTCCAAATAAAAATTGCCTAGTTCACATTATAGTGTCTGAAAGACAGGGGCTTCTATTTCTCTCATCTAAAAGCATTATAGCCATTGTAACTAATATTAGATTTTGATGACTTGCCAAATATTGCCTTTATGTGCAACAGCACTATAATTACTTCTCTAGAACCCTCCAGCCCCTTCTCAGGAAGGCAAAGCAATGAGCATGGTCAATGTGATCAGGTCCCACAAATGAGCTACTGACTTACCAGTTGTATTTTTGAGGGTGTGGTCTGTGGGAGGACTCAGAAGCAGAGGTGAGCCAACTCCCAGAACCCAGTCAAAGTTGTCAGCCAGAGAATTTTTCCAACCACAGTTGCCATTTTCAAAGGTGCAGGAAGTTCCACATTCGTTTTCATCAGTATTATCTTCACAGTCATCTACAAAATTGCAGCTCTGTTCTAGTTGGAAACACTTGCCATTCTGACATTCTCTATAGCCATATGGACAAGAATCTGAAAGAAGAATGAGGGAGGCATTATACTTCTATAATCCATCAGAGGTTTTAGAAGTTTAGAGCTAAAATAAGTATTTCTATTTAAAAAGGGGTAGCATTTGTTTTTGTGGGGCAGTTTTTGTGGGGCAGCCCAAGGTCCCACAGCTAGTAAGTGTCAAGTGTCTCAGGCCAGATTTGAACTCAGGTCCTCCTGAATCCAGGGCGAGTGCTTTATCCACTGTGCCACCTACCTGCTCAAAAGGCATTTTATGTAAATACCCACAATGCACTTGAAGTTTCATTCTATTATCATTTTATTAATTTTGTACAAAATATAAACATAGCCCATATGATCAACATTTTTTTTCCCCTTACAAAGCAAAGCCTTTAAGGAAAAGTTCCAGCTTTCCATTATTTCCAGCATAATAATGCTTTCTAATCTGGCTTAATTACTGGCATTTTCCTTTTGTGCACTATGGAATTGAACCATTTCAATTTGTCTATAGTGTCAAAGTAAGTTGCAGCAGACAGTACAAGAATAAATACTTTTAAGGTTTCAGTTACAGAGCTTGGTTTTCTCAAAGAAATATTGAACAAAAACATAAGTCAGCATAGTATTATTGCCTTCTTTGTGCATTATTTCTGGTGGAGATGATGGAAACCAAGAAAATGCCAGGATTATTTTATTTTATACACTTTTGAGCTTTAAATTGATTCCATCAATTCCCACTTATTCTGCTTGGGTGGAGAATGAAGAACTAAGACCAAGAGCTGGATGTTGCAAAGAGACAAATAATTGAATAAAATGAGAAAAACACTTCCTAAAAATCAGATACAGCCCAAAATAGAATAGACTACCTGGGAGGTAGTGGGTACCCCTTTACTATTGGCATAAAGATGGAGGTGGCTTGAATAAATCAAATTATATCACTTTCCATGCAATAAGTGATAAAATTACTATAAACTCAAATAGCTGAAAACCAGGTATCAATCCTAAATTTTACAATAAGTTCAAAAAATGCCATTAATCACCTGGAGTCATAATGCAGAAGAAGAGTAAATGGATTAACTGAGGAAATGATAACAGACTGTAAGATCTCTATCAATCCTTCAATAAACATTTACTAAGTGTCAACTATGTGCCAGATTCTGTGTTAAGCACTGGGAATACAAAAAGAGGCAAAACACAGTTTTCAAGGGGCTCACAATGTAATGGGAGGAGACAATACAAATAGATAACAACAAGTTATATACAAGATATATAGGAAATAATTAACAGAGGAAATGCAGTAGAATTAAGAGGGGCTGGGAAAGGCCTCCAGTGAAAGATACGATTTTATTTGGTGCCTTTGAAAATACAGAGAAGTACAAATTGAAGCCAGCAAACAAGTAGTAGAAGTTAAGAGAGAAAGCAATCAGGAAACCAGTTTAAAACCTGAGATTATAAGAGATTTTAAAAAGTGGAGAGAAAAGAAAATTCCAGGTAAAGCAGTGAGCTAATCCAGTGAGCTGAATCAATGAGGTGTGGAGGAAAGGATTAGAACCCTAAACCATAGTTTTGGTGCTCCCTGCCTATTGGAGGAAGACCTCATGGAACTCAGAGGTCCAGAAGATTTTCTACGTTCCTATGACTAGCCTGGCAGAGTCCTCAGATTAGTTTATCACAATGTCTTCATCAGAAACTACAGGAGCCAAATACAAAGATTCACATTTTTTTGGAACCCAAGTAGAAAGCTATACCAGAATTAAGGAGAACATCTTGTTCATGTAATCAAGCCAACATCCAGGAACTAAGAATTACACCTTTGCCACACATACTCTCTACAATTGTATATGTTTTTCCCTAGGTGTTCTATGCACTGGTGGGAAAGTGTCCCAGACATCTTGAGGGGAAATAGCAAACCTCTTCAGTATCATTTGCCAAGAAAACCCCATGGAAAGCATTCTCATGTCATGGTCCATGAGGTCACAAAGAGTTGGATACTATTGAACAACAACAGCAGCAACTTATATCAATCATACTGCTGTAGTAAAATGTAGTACATTTAGTAAAATTGTTTGACTGATTGATAATCAACACATAATCAAGGAAGGAACAAGATCAGTTAGGGTTTATGAGCTTTATGGCATTAGCAAGAAACCCCTAACCCCTCAGGGATTACCCTAGCACCCAAAGAGGGAAAAGGTCAGCTAAGCCCCCTGTACTTGACCTGACAGTATAAGTAGGGATCTTAGAAAAAAAAGTATATAGTCAATGCTAGAAGTCACTGCTGAATTCTAAGTGGTTTTCAAGAAAAGCAAGATCACTTGTTGGAATCAATATAGAGGTGATTCTTGCTTGTGTATGATTTGGAGTAGCTATTCTTTGAAGCATCTGTCAACTCTGAAATTCTGAGACAGAATCTGGTCCTCGTAGCAACATTCTTTTCCAGTGAGTGAATGACTCAAAACTATAACTGATGTCTCTTAACCAAACATTGAGGGACAAGTTACTAAAAGAGAGGAAAGAAAGTAGGATTTGTTTTAACATATCAGTAGCATATAGTGTTTTAGGAAAAAATCTTCAATAAAATTTGTTATATTTCTTCAACCAATTTTTAGCAAGTTCTTACTAAAAGCGGTACTCAAAGTATTTCCAGATAATATCAATACATTTTTCAGAGTAACAAACTGAAAAGATTATTTTTAATTGGCTACCTCAGAACTTTATTGTTTTTAGTGCTTTTCAAAAAAAAAGAAGTTCTTAAAATGTTTTGTTACAAAGGAGCTGTCCCTTTAGAGGAGCATTTGCTGAGGATCATTGTAAAAGGGAGGTTGTAAAAGTTGCAGATTGTCTGGGGCAACCTCTGATAGGAAGAGGAAGGCACTATATTTGCTATGATGGATGACATTCTTTAAGGAATGCTCTGAAAAGGAAAACTGCCCAGCACATGGGTTGTTGAATTAGATGAGATCTAAAAGTCTCTTTCAACTCTAAGTTTCTATGAATCCATTGAACATTTCAAGCAATATTTGTCAGACTAGATCTTGGGAAGGAGAAATATTCTCTTTCCAGGAAGAGTGGAAAAACACTTCTATTTGATTAAAGGGGGAAATTTTCAGCCTGGTTTCATATTATCATACTGCTACCTGCAAGCAGTTTTATATGGCTGTAATTTCTCTAAGAGAGGTGGGCGGGGCGGGGGGGGTGAGCCAAGATGGCAGAAGAAAGGCTGACTCTCCAATCTCCAGAAAACCTGTCCACATCCCTCCAAAAATAATGTGATAAAACACTATTGGAGAAGCATAACCAACATAAGAGCAGAGTGATATTCTTTTCCAGCCAAAGATGGATTAGGTAACTGGGATCACCTGCTGTTTGAGCAGAGAGAGAAGTGCAGCATGCAGAGCCTCCAACCAAAGCCTAAGAAACTTTAGCAGTGATGGGGTCCAGTGGTTGGGGGAATAGCTACAGTCTCTGGTGCAACTGGGAATGGGAGCCCACATTCTGAACCAGCAAGCAAAGTTAAAGGACAGCCATCCAGTGGGGGAGGGGCACAGACACACCAAGCTCCTGACCATAGAGAATCAGATTTCAATCATACTTCTGTTTACAGGTCAAAGAGAATGTGGGTCATGGTTACTCTCAGGTCAGGAAGGCTGAGAAAAAGCCCAATTACCCCCTGGGCCAAGCTGTAGCTTGGAACAGAGTATCCTGGAAGCAACCCTACACTTTAAGAAGGAGTTAAAAGCCAAGAAATAGGGGATCAAGATAAGTAAGCAGAAAAACCAGCAGACCATAAAAAGCTGCTTTGGGGCAAACTAAAGCTGAATACATCCTCAGAAGAAGGTAATAACAAAGTTAAAGCTCCTGAATCTAAAGATGCCAAAAAAAAATATGAATTGGTCTCAGGCCTTAGAAGTGACCAAAAGAGACTTTGAAGAGAAAGTAGATGAGATATAAGGAAGATTTAGAGAAGTGGAAGAAAGAATAGAAAGAGAAGTGAGAGTGATAGAGGAAAGTCATGAGAAAAAAGTGAACAGCTTGAAAAGCCAAATGGAAAAGGAGATTAAAAAGCTCTCTGAAGAAAATAATTGCCTAAGAATTGGGATTGAACAAATGGAAGCTAGTAACTTTATGAGAAACTAAGAAACAATTCTACATAAATAAATAAAATAGAGGGTAATATGAAATATCACCTTAGAAAAACAACTGACCTGAAAAATAGATCCAGGAGAGATAATTTGAAAATCACTGAACTACCTGAAAACCATGACCAAAAAAAGAGCTTAGACACCATCCTCTAAGAGATTGTTAGGGAAAATTGCCCTGATATTCTAGAAGCAGAAGCTAAAATAGAAATTGAAACAATCCACCAATTACCTCCTAAAAGAGATCACAAAAGGAAAACTTCCAGGAATATTATAGCTCAATTCCAGAGATCCCAGCTCAAGGAGAAAATATTGCAAGCAGCTAGATAGAAGGAATTCAAATACTGTGGAGCCACAGTCAGGATAACACAAGATCTAGCAGCTTCTACATTAAAAGACCAAAGGGGATGGAATATGATATTCCCAAGGGCAAAGGAATTAGGACTAAAACCTAAAATCATTTATCCAGCAAAACTGATTATAATCTTTCAGGGGGAAAATGGGACTTCAATGAAAAAGAGGACTTTCAGGCATTTGTGATGAAAGACCTAAACTGAATAGAAAATTTGACTTTCAAATACAAGACCCTAGAGTAGTATAAAAAGGTAAACAGGACAAAGAAAGCATAAGGGACATTAAAGGATAAATTGTTTACATTCTTACATGAGAAGATAATACTTCCAACTCATATAAGAACTTTCTCAGTATTAGGGCAGCTGAAAGGAATATACTGAGACAGAGGTCACAGGTTTGAATTGAATATGAAGGGATGATATATGTAAAAAATTTACCCTTCTTTTTTGTAGGGAAGGTAGGGTGGGATGGCTTATGTTTGGGGCTGGATTTGGACTTGGAGCCTCCTGGATCCAGGGCTGGTGCCTGAAGAAGAAAAAGCTTATGGAGTGGAGAGGAAAATGGGGAATGAGTGGGAGAGTGAGTGAGCCTTACTTACATCAGAATTGACTCAAACAGGGAATACCATAAACACTCAAGTGGGTATAGTAATATCTTTTCCCCTGAGGGAAAGTGGGAGGGGAAGGGGGAAAGGGGAGAGAAGTGAAGGAAGAGAGAACAGATTGGGGGAGGGGGCAGTAAAATGCAAAACACTTTTGAGGAGGCATAGGGTGAAAGAAGATAAAGAATAGAATAAATATGAAGGGGAGGGAATAGGATGAAGGGTAATCCAGTTAGCAATAGTAACCAAAAGAAATGATGAGCAGGATGCTATCAGAATGACATATGAAAAATGCAAACCACCAACAGAGAAAGAACTGATGGTATTTGAATGTAGATTGAAATATAATTTTATTTGTTAGTTCCTCTTGCTAAAGTTATGCTATTTTCTTTCACAACTTGACTAATATGAAGATGCTTGGCATAATTATACATGTATGACTTATATTGAATTGCTTGATTCCATAGGGAGGGTTGAAGAGGGACGGAGGAAGAAAATTTAGAACACAAAGTTTTAAAAAAAAATCAATGTGAAGAAACGATGAGCAGGTGTATTTCAGAGAAACCTGGAAGGATTTACATGAATTGACGCTGAGTGATGAACAGAAACAGGAGAATATTGTACACAGTATCAACAACACTGTGTGATCAACTGTGATAGTCTTGACTCTTCTCAGCATTACAATGGACCAAGATAGATCCAAAGGACTCATGATGGAAAATGCTCTCCAAATCCAGAATAAAAAGAACTGTGGAATCTAGATACAGATTGAACCATACTATTTCCTTTTTTTGTTTTCCTTTTGTGAGGTCTTTCCCTTTTGCTCTGATTCTTCTTTCACAGCATGACTAATGCAGAAATATGTTTAATGTGAATGTACATATATAACCTATATCAGATTGCTTGCTGTCTTGGGAAGGGAGGAGAGCAGGGAGGGAGAGAAAAAGATTTGAAACTAGAAATCTTATGGAAACAAATGTGGAAAACTATCTCTACATATAACTAGAAAATAATAACATACTATAGTAAAGAAAAAAAGAAAAAGAGAGGTAGGGGGGCAGCTAGGTGGTGCAGAGGATAGAGCACCAGCCCTGAAGTCAGAAGGACCTGAGTTCAAGTCCAGACTCACACACTTGACATTTACTAGCTGTATGAACATAGTTAAGTCACTTAACCCCAAATGCCCACCCGAAAAAAAGAAAAAGAGAGAAAGAGGTAGCATTTCATGGTAAATAAAAAGCCTGTCTCAAGGTCAGGAAGGCCTGTATTCAAATCCTAATTTAGACACCTATTGCCTCTGTCTGTGGTCCTCCATAAATCACTTACAATCTTGGCTTCAGAGGCAACTCTCTTATAATATAAACATGAGAGAAACTGCCTATTTATGATGCTGGACATATTCTCAACAGGAAATTCTCTATAACGATGAAACCCCAGGTCTATACAGAAAACAAAATAAAATGCAACAAAACAACTCTCTACTTCATCAATATGAAAGATATGCAGAGGATTTTAAATGACAAGGGTCATAGAAGGACAAACTAAAACCTTAGTTTAATTAATTCAAATAGTATAAAATAAATAAACCTCTTGTGGATGCAGCCAAGAAAATTCACTAGCAACTTTTAGAAATTGCTAGAGCTTTTGATACAAGAATGTCTTGGAGACCTGGACTTAAAATTTTAGAGGTATTTACCAGCCTTAGGAGAATTGTGATGTTAATATAAAGACAGAGAATGAGATAGGAAGAAATAATGTAAAAAAAAAAAAAAAACTTGGTGGTGAGATTAAGGTATGAAAGCTGGATCTAGCTAAAATTATGGTCAGTAACAGTTATGGATTAGTAAGGAGATCATGGATTTGTAAAAGATATGTGTCTTTAAATCTACAATTTTCAACAGTGCTGGACTTAACCGTTTTAATAAAGTCATGTTTTTAATTTAGCAAAAAGATGTATTTTTATATCATCCCCAAACAAGATCACCCATGGCATAAGGTTTCTTGGGTCACAGATCCATGTCTGTAGTCACTTCAACTACCTTGTGGAGTATATGAAGATCAAACTTAGAGGCACAAATAAATCTCTTTAAACTTGAATCTTCAAACACTGAATTGTCAGATGTCATACTAGCCAAATCTATGAAACATTGATCTATGTATGTTAGAAACTAATAATTTTAAAATAAAATTAAAATATTTGCCTTTTGTTATTTCCAAAATATTTGACTATATCTTCTTGTCATGTTACCCTTACCCTTTTTATGAACTCTATAGATACTTCTTGAGAGTTTGTAATGAAAATATGTAAGATAACATATGCTCTATTGTCTTTACATTACATTCTCTCCATACTTCAAGTACATGCATGTATACACACACACACACTTTTACTGGGAGTCTGGCACATACATGCCCAAATCATCTGGGATGGTGTCACCACATGAAGGTTACATAGTGTAAGAGCTGGCATTTGAACCTGCAACTTCTTGACTGCAAGTCTGGCCTTCTGTCCATTAAGTCACTTCTTTCCCAAACATTGCTATTTGGGAATTTTTCAGTCATGTCTGATTCTTCATGACCCCTATTTGGGGTTTTCTTGGCAAAGATACTGGAGTAGTTTTCTCTCTCCTTCTACAACCTGATTTACAGATGAGGAAACAGAGGAAAATGGAATTAAGTGACCTTCCTAAAGACACAGCTGGTAAGTGTCAGAAATAGATTTGAACTCAGGAAAATGAATCTTCCTGACTCCAAGCCCGGAACTATCTACTGAGCCACCTGACTGCCCTTTCCTAATCACATATTAATTCAAATGTTGATTTTAAAATATAACAAAAGGGATGTGGATACAATGGGGATTTAATTGAGGTTTTTAATAGAAAATAATAGTCTAGAAGAAGTTTACAGAATCTTAGAGTTGAACATGTCCTTAGAGGATTATAACATAAATCCCTCTCCCTTTTTGGAATCTATACCGTCTTATAGATGTGATCATCTAGCTTCTACTTAAACATTTTTACTGAAGTGAGAAGGTCAACTGACTGCCCAGTGAAACAGTCCTGCAATCTTCCTCCCCGTAACTTCTGTCTCGTTCTGCCTTTTCCTAATTGGTTAACTAACATCCCCACAGCTGGCCTTCCCAAATCTTTATCTCTCAACCAAAATCTCTATGAAAAACAGATGTGCATTTTACCTATGTATTCAGTGAATGTCTCCATCTGAATGTCTTACCAATACCTCAGACCTTATATGCCAGATACTTGTCATCTTTCCCCAAAAACATGTTTCTCCTTCTGAATTCCTTGTTTCTTTTCTATTCTTTTTTCCCAAATTTCTTTTAAATAGCAACACCATTGTTCCAAGAACAATTCAAAACCTCATTGTAGTCCTTAACTATTCCCAATCCCTTGCATCTGAAATACATCAATTTTGGTGTCTAAAATATATTAATTGCAATGTCTTTTCTCCTTTTGTAATATTTTGTATCAATTTCCTCTTTTCTATTTTCACTATAGTAACTGTAATTTATGCTCTTGTTGCTACCCATATAGAGGTAATGTAGGAGAAAGTGTGGGATTCATGCTTCATCTCATCATTAAATTGACTTAAGGAGGCAGCTAGTTGGCACCACAGTAGGTAAAGCACTGGCCCTGGTTTCAGGAGGACCTAAGTTCAAATCCAGCCTCAGACGCATGACACTTACTAGCTGTGTGACTCTGGGCAAGTCACTTAATGCTCATTGCCCTGAAAAAAAATAAATAGATACATAGATACATAGAGGTAGATAGATAGATAGATAGATAGATAGATAGATAGATAGATAGATAGATAGATAGATAGATATATAGATAAATTGACTTAAGATGAGGCTTAAATTTTTCTTTCTTTACTAAAAAGCATTGACTGCTCAGAAGACTCAAACCCAAATGACCTTCATACTATCTTCAAGAATGGTCAGAAGATACCACACATGGTAAATACTAAATAATCCCTTAAGAAAAGGAAGCTGTTTTAAACACAAACAGCAAAAACTTTCTCACAATTATGAGTCACTTTAAAATCAATGACTTCTTACATGCTATCAGCTAATGGGAACAAAGGCCAAAGGCAATATGAAATTAGAAAAGGTAAAAGTGAAAAGATATTACTTATTGATATAGTTGCTCTTAACAGATCTGCTGCAACAATCTGGTAACTGAAAAATGGAGAATAGTCAAAAATTTAGACATTGCCTCACATTGCTTTTTAGAGATATTTACTACAGAATAATACTAGTCATCACAGTGAAGATGCCAAAGAAACAACACAACTGACTCAATGTCTAATGACTTTGATAGACAGGAAAAATATGATAGCCAAAGCTAACGTTAGTTTAGAATGTAAGGTTATTTGTAAGCACTTGATGGAGGCATCCCTCCAATGGTACAGATGGATAGATTGTTGATTCAGATGGAGCTTCTAATCAGCCAGTACCCCTAGGTCTCTCACATGTGAAATAACAGTGAAGCCAAATCTTTCCAACCACTGTTATTAACACCAAACTACAATTTATCTCCATCAAATATTTCAATCCACTGTTCCATTCATTTTAAATACTGTTAAATAAAAATTCTGTAATTCAATATTTTCCCATGACATTTGTTTAATCCATATGTGGGAAGAAGGGGGCAGCTAGTAAGGGGTGCAATGGATAAAGCACCAGCCCTGGATTCAGGATGACCTGAGTTCAAATCCAGCCTCAAATACTTGACACTTACTAGCTGTGTGACCCTGGGTAAATCACTTAAACTTCATTGCCCCTCAAAAATAAATAAAAACAAAAAACAAACATATGGGGGGGGCGGGGACAGAGGAGAAGAAATGTGGCTTTATCTCCTTATCAAGTGGATAAGGTGGAGAAGAGTGGGCCATACTAGACATGATCAACTATAGAAACCTACAGCCAATAGTGGAGACTTCTCTCCCTGAAGGTAAAGATGTACCCATTAGCACTTTTTGGGAAAGGGAAAGACAACTGATCTGGACGAGTTCTGCTATGGGGGGCAGGGTGGGGGGAGACTGAGTTGGATAGATTTGTTGAGCTCAGGAATTCTGAGATGGAGAGGTATTGCTGATCTTGTGTCCACATTAAGTAGAGCAACAACATCAGTATGGAGAGCCCCTAAATTCAGGGTACCACGGGGATTTTGTTTTTTTTTTTAGTAAGGCAATTGGGGTTAAGTGACTTGCCCAGGGTCACACAGCTAGTGTTAAGTGTCTGAGGCTGGATTTGAACTCAGGTACTCCTGAATCCAGGGCCGGTGCTCTATCCACTGCGCCACCTAGCTGCCCCACCACGGGGATTATTAATGAGGGGTTAAATGGCCCAGTTTAAACATGGACTAGGTCAACTTTTACATAATGAATGGGGGGGGGGATTAGGTCAAGATGGACATAAATATGTTAAGGCTTTTTTTGCTTCTTTTTCATTGTTTTGTTTTCATCAGGGTAAGATATTCTTACTATGAGAAATCCTTTCTTCCACACAGATTGCAACAAAAGTTTTTTGGAAAGGTAGATTATAGGGAATATGAAGACACCCTTGGAGGTTAAATAATTTCTCCAACATCATACAGCTGGTTATGTATCAGAGGCAGGATTGGAATCTGGGCCTCCCTGACTCTGTGACCAATTCCTATCTACTTTGCCACACTGTCTCTAAGTTAAGGTATGCTTAAATGCCAAAACATGGTCCAGCCACCATGACTTATTTTCTCACATTTCTAGAGTAGCAATGTTATAATAGTTAAGGTTTCAGAAATACTTTTTTTGCTGACCTAACCCTAATTCCAATTCTGTACTGGAAAATCACTCTGAATAAGGGGAGCTCAAGTGTGGAATCCTAAATTACCTACAAAGGAAAATAGCCTTTAATGGTTCCAGCTTGAAAAGAATTGTTGAAGCATATAACTATTGAAAAATATTGTATTTCCTAACTGAGTTTATAATGTGTCTTCTTTCAAGATAGAATGGAATGCAATGAATTCATTACATAGCTCAACTTTCAGGGGTTTAAAACCTAGCTGTGAATGAGATACAATGAAGGAAGTCCGATGAATACGTTTAAGAAATTTATAATTTTAACACTTTCTTGCTGGTTTTGGCTCATGAAGGTCAGTAGCATATAAGAGGTAGTGGACGAATTCTGGGAAGGCAAAATAATGTAGGCAGTTATCAGTCAATATATTGCACCTATCTTTATTCACTCTCTTCAACTCATTCTACTGCTTACTGGTGTCTGTCTTTCTGTACTCATCTCATGCATGGTAACAGAATCCAAGGAATTTTAAGTTGTTTTCATATCGACAATATGCGAAGTAAAGAATTACCTGGAAGTATGACGATTCTAATAACTGCAAACTTCATTTAGTTAAAAATTGCAAATCCCTTCAGGTGGAAGAGTTCCCTAAATAATGGGGAAAAATATCTTTTTCCTTCAAAAACTTTCATGTAGATTTTAATTGACAATTTGAAATTTTGAGAGCCCCTTAATATACCTTTTTTTGTGTCAATTACTTATTGAACACTTACTCATTACCAAGCACTAGTCTTGGCACTTCCTGGGATATAAAAAAGAATAAGAGATAGTCAAGCAGGGAAGGTCAGAGTCAAATACCAGAAACCCAGAGGAAGTTCAAAAATGTAAGGCAGAATATGAACAAGGGCTAAGTGATAAGTGCTAAAACAGCTGGAGATATAGTGATCAAGGAAGACTTCAGATAAGAGCTGGACTTAGATGTACAAAAGGAGGGAGCCACTTTACTTGGTACATATACTTTGAGTGAAGTGCATATTTATCCTTGAAATAATTTCTATCCTAAAAATAAAAAGGGAAAACTAACTGAAAACTAAATTATTCAATTGAGAAACAAATCAAAATATTGATCTATATAATTGATATAAACATGTAAGTCCAATGGTTAGTTTTCAAATACTGTAGCATTTAAGCAGAAGAACCTGTATCAATATGTTGAATCTTAATTTTTTTAACAAGTTTGAAAGGGGTGAGTTTTCATTTGAATGCTTTCATTTATTTCTGGTGAATTTACCAAGAACTCCTACCTTCACCTGGCCCTTAAACTATAGGCCCTTATTTGGTGGGCAGAAATGGTTCGATAGGCTTATTCTAAATCTAAACATTTAAATCACATGTAGCTACAAACAAGAATCTCTGAATTAGAGTGAAAGAAGGAAACAAAGGTCCTCTGTAGCTTTAAATGAGCAATTACTGTACTTTTCTATGCTTTGAATCCCCTTTCCCACAAAAAATATATTTCCAGTTTAATTACTTTGGCATTTTGCTTTCCTTTAGTCAATGAATATAAGGCAGGTAATAAACTGTTCTCCACAAAGGTAATTACTTTCTCTCAATAGTAATCACAGCAATCCCACTCAAGCATCAGTCCCGCAGAAACTACACATAACAGTTGGCAACAATTTTCTTGCTACAATGTTAACCACACTTGATCATCTGCCCAGTTCTGTTATACATTTTATAGACTGTACTATCCTGACTTGAGTTCCTTGTGGTACTTTGGTAAGTAAGTCAATGGACAAATAAAAGGGTTCTTGGGAGCAGTTTTTTGGCAAAGTTGATAGACTTTAGATTTGGAGTCAGAAAGATCTGAGATAGAACCCTACCTCACAGACTAACTGCATGACCCTGAGCAATTACCTAATCAAGCAGAATTTTTTTTTCTAATCTGTAAACATGAGGATGATAGTAGTAGCACCTTCCTTACTAGGCTATTACAAGGTCCAATAAAATAATATGTGTAAAGCATACTTAAAGAGTTATACAAATGTTAATTACTGTTGTTACCTTTATCTCCTCTTTCCCAGACAAGAGAAGATGACTAGCATCTGCCTTGATGCCCTTCCCCTTCTACCCAAAAAGCCAATTCAGTACCAAAGACCCTATTGAGGATCCTACGCTTTCCCAACCCAACTCACCCAGGAAGGGACAATCTATCCAATATATGAATTGCACTGGGGCAAGTATAGCCTGTCTAAGAATTGGGCATAAGTACCCCAAACTGGGGTATCTCTAAATACCATACAGACAACAAAACTCCATCAATCCCCATTTCTACCATGGAGCAAGATGATAGTCTTACCATCTTCCCTGCTTTTATCATACTCATACACACACACACACACACACACACACTGCAATACCCCTTATTCAGGGATTGACAGTCATATTGTGAATTTTGTGTTTTTCAATGTTTACACTTAGAATCACAAAGATTCTGAGTAGTAATCTTCCTGGTTAAAGCTCTTTTTTCCCTGTCACCATTTCACATTTTCACAAACCTTCATTGATAGTCTTTTCCCTCATGTAACCCCATTCCCTTCTAATATGACCTCTGGAATCTCCATACTATTGTTAGCAAACTTCCTTTAATATTAGACACATGTCTTCCTACTAAAGAAAGTATTAAAGTATTTTGTGTATGTGTGTATATATATATACACACATATATACATATATATACATATATACACACATATATATATACATATATATATACATATATATATATATATATTTCATTTTCTGTCTATATGTTATTCTATTCCCCTCCAAAGTGAATGAAAGATCCTTCAGGGAAAGGAAAGTTTCATTCCCTTCTCTATATACCCTCAGCATCCACCAATATAACAGAAAAAGAGTTAGAATTTAATATTTGGTAAACTGAATTAAGGTTTATCAACCAACAGATATTAAGTGTCTACTACTATACAATTCTTAACACAAGGGATACAAAGTCAGAAATGAAAGAGACCACCTTTCAAGGAGTTTATACAATATAAGGAAAGAACATATAAATAGAAAATTGAATTATTAGTTGAGCTGTTTATGGAATTTCTGAAACAGAAAAGGGTCACTCTTACATGTAGATAGACTCAGATGCTACCTGTGTGGTTTAATCTGAAGGATAACTGAAAAGGCTTTCCCCCTTCCATTCCTTAACTCCCTGTGAATGTTCCTATCAGAGGTAATATATTTGTTTGAATTCCACAAGTCTAGGGACAGTGGGAGGGGCCAAGCTGAATAAAGAAGGATTCTTGTTCAGGAGTTTACAACCTAATGAGGGGCAAGGGTTGACAAGGATAAGATATTGAACAAATAAATCCAATAGAAAGCAGGGTTTGGATGTATGGAAGAGGAGCAAAAAGAGGCTGGGCAATTCAAAGGAGAAGGGTTTTGCCTCTAAGAAAGGAGCCAGGATTGAAGGGTAAGGAGGAGGCTTTCTCTCTATGTGCATTCTTAGTTAAAGTTCACAGAGCCCTGAAGAAGGCAAAATGGTTGCTATTGTCATTACCACTTGACTGGTTTCCAATGTGAATACCAGGTGAGGAGGGAGGGGAAAATCCAGTATGTAAGAAGGGCAGAGTTTTGTGAGAACTCTTGTAGGAAGTTCTAGGAAGCCACGAAAGAGCAAGGAAGGAATCCAACATGTTGAGAAGTGGGTGTTAAGAGATTTTAAAAGGATTCCTATGGCCTTGGCCATGAACATAATAGTATGGTGGATGGAGAGACTGAGCCAAGTAAGTCAAGTATTAATGATTTCCTAAATGATAATGGCCTCTGAGCTCATTCTCAAAAAAGTGCTACTTACATGTTTGTGATTAGTGATAGGTAGAGGAGGTGGTAATTCTATTAAGCAATCTAGTTAAAGAATCTCCCTAATGGCTATCAGCACAGTAGCACAGAAATAGAGAAAGGAAGGATATAATAGCAAGCAACTTCATGTCAAAACATGAACCACGGTGCTAGTTGAGCAAAGTCATTACATAAACTCAGGAGAAAGGAAGAAAGAGCAATTTGATTTCTAGATCTATTCTGAGGATGTTTTTACTGATAGAGTATAAATATCAGCAGAGATCTGCAGTGATGTTAATTAGAAATTATTTCCAAGTTATATCTTTTGTAAACTGCACTAAATTAAATGCCAATGGCAAGTGATTATCACAAGATATGCAGAGAATGAGAACAAAGAGATGGGAAGCATATTTTGGCCCAGGCTTGATTAAACACTGCCCACTAGGCCTGGAATCAGAAGTATTTCACCTCAAATATGACCTCAGACATTGACTGGTTGGTGACCTTGGGGAAACTACTTAGCCTCTCTTTCCCTTAATTTCCTCAAACATAAAATAGGGATTAAAAACCAAGTATTTTACAGGGTTGTTATGAGGATCAAATGAGATAAGTGTAAAGTGCTTAGCATAATTCTTGGTACACAGTAGGTCCTATGTAAACATTTACTGCCCTTTCCTTTCCTTTTGCCAGTATTTTGCAGTATCCTATATACTATAAGCTAACATGTCAATGATTGTCATTAACCCAGATGCTTGTATATGTCCCATTATAATTTCTAGCCTTCCAATGGCTATATAGGGTTTTTTTTCTATTTTGCCCAGACTTGTTTAAACACTAACCTGTGATTAACATTCAATTCTATGTAATGTCCTCATACATTAATATTCAAGTGATTTTTAGTAAACCAAATATTTATGTGTATGTACATACACATAAACACAGAGAGACACATACTATGATTTCCTACTCTCACTGGCTCCTTGAAAGCAGGAATTATCTTTTGTCTTTCTTTCTATTCCCAGAGCTTAAAATTTAGCCCAGGGCCAGGCACAGTCTGGTGACTAAGATAAGTTAACTGGCACAAGTAGCTAGGTGGTAGAGTGCAAAGAGTATCTGACTGCAGACAAAAAGACTCCTCTTCCTGAATTCACATCTGAACTCAGACACTTATCAACTGTATGATGCTGGGAAAGTCACTTAACTCTGTTGGCCTCACTCTCCACATCTGTAAAATGAGCTGAAGAAGGAAATAGCAAACCCCTCCAATATCTTAGCCGAGAAAACCACAAATGGGGTCACATGACTGAAATGACTGAACAACAAATATTAACTGACTGATTGAGGATGATCAAATGCACACCAAAGGGATATGGATTAAATAGGAAAACTTTTATAGAACACTTCCAAAATCTAATGACTCAGGTGGAATCTCAAAATGTCAGTAAATACTTATAGTATATTCTAAGGTGGAAATTTTTAAAAAATTACCTTAACTCCCTGGTATCACATAGCATACATTTTGTGGTATTCACTGAGATAGAAGAAAATAATACTAGCAAAGTAGCTAGCATCTCCCAATAACTCCTTTTTTTATAAACTTAGATTTTATGTGGAATTAGTCATTCAGTCAATTAATATCAACTAAACACAAATTAAGTGTAAGGCTTAACTATCTACTATGGGAAGAGTGTACAAAGCATGTGCATTATCTCATGAATAAAGGCACTAGAATGCACTCAATCCTCACATTCATGTGCCATCTTCTACTTGTGTTCTTTCTTCACCCCTCCTTCATCCTCCATCCTCCATCTCAGTTTTAATCGCTCACTCACTGTCTCTCTGTCTCTCTCTCTCTCTCACACACACACACACACACACAGAGTTTTATATTATCTTTTGCATTTACTTGTCTGTGAACATACAATAGAATGGAAAATCTTTGAGGGCAGGGACTCTTTCATTTAAGTCTTTGTATCCCCAGTGCCTCACACAGGGCCTAGCACATAACAAGCACTTAATTCAAGTTTGTTGTTGTTTGTTTGTTTGTTGTTTAATTGAATCTATAGATGAATTGTTTTGTTTTTTGGGGTGTTTTTTTTTGGGGGGGTTTGGTGAGGCAATTGGCGTTAAGTGATTTTCACAGAGTCACACAGCTAGTAAGTGTCAAGTGTCTGAGGCCAGATTTGAACTCAGGTTCTCCTGATTCCAGGGCTGGTGCTGTATCCACTGCACCACCTGGCTGCCCCTAGGGATGAATTGTTAATGCCATTCTCTTGTTTTGTGCATAGATGAAGCCAACCTAAATCTATCACTCAAATTCCAGTTTTCAAATGCTCATATGCTACCTGATTCTATGAAGCATGATCATTTCAATGTCATATCAGGTGATGAACAAGAACAGATGCTTAGCTGCAACCATCCTTTTTAGTGATAACATAGACATTTTGCAGAAAAAGGAGGATGTGGAAATTATTCTCAGAATAAAGAACTGACAATTGAGGGGTGAAGAGTGACTATTGGGGCAGCTAGGTGGTGCAGTCGATAAAGCACCGGCTCTGAATTCAGGAGGACCCGAGTTCAAATCCAGCCTCAGACACTTGACAATCACTGGCTATGTGATTCTGGGCAAGTTACTTAACCCTCATTGCCCCTCAAAAAAAAGTGACTATTATCACAGGTAAAGAAAACAGATCCAAGAGGAGAAAATAGAGAGGTATTAACTGGAGTAAGTGAACAGAAATGTACCTCCAAACAACAACAGTCATCAACTTGTAAACAATATTCTCCTCTACGTATCTCAGGTGTTCTTTAAAATCTAATGAATATTTAATAACTAAGTTTTTTAAAAAATGAGATTCTATAATAATAAATGTTAATATCAAGTTTAAAAGAATAGCAGTAAAATAGATATTTTAAAAGGTGTTGAAAACAATATAAATTGTATCATATGTTACCCTTGTAATAGAAATCAATTTTTAAATCATACTCTTGTGCCTAAAAATGATACATATGGATGTCTGTTGAGTTGTAACACTGAAGTTCTTTTCTTTTTGCTTTCTAAGCTTCTGTTTATTTAAGGCTGCTAAGGGGGTTTTGAAAACAACTCCATTAGAAAATCCAGTCAACTCTGTTAACAGTGGCTAAGACCTTTACTTATATCACCTAATTTACTTAGCCTAACCACATTTTTTCCCACTGTAGAATTGACCTTAAATCCCTATCTCTAGGCAAATTAATTTTTAAAATTATTTTTATTATTTAGAATTTAATTTGTCCCAAATTACATGTAAAAAAAAATTAACATCAATTTTTAAAACTTCTTGTTCCAAATTCTCTTCTTCCCTCCCTGTCCCCCCCTTAATAACTCAATCAATTCAATATAAATTATACATGTGTAGTCATGGAAAACATTTACACATTGGTCAGGCTGTGAAAGAAAACAGAAAAAAAAAACTTTAGAAAACGGGACTAAAAATAATTACACTTCAATCTGTATCCAGATACCATCAGTTTTTTCTCTGGAGATGGACTGAATTTTTCATAAGTCCTTCACAGTTGTCTTGGATCATTGGCATAAAATTAAGTCATTCACAGCAGATCTTACAATATTGTTGTTATTTTGTATACAGCACATTGCACTTTGCATCAGCTCATTTAAGTTTTTCCAGGTTTTTCTGATAGTATCCTGTTCATAATTTCTTGTAATATAATAGTGTTCCATCAAAATCTGATCCTACAATTTGTTCAGCCATTCCCCAATTGATGGACATCAACTCAATTTCTTCCTCAACTTTTTTTTAAATCTCATTTTGGATACCAAACTAGTAGTGGTATTACTATGTCAAAGAGTATACACTGTTTTATAGCCCTTTGGCCATAGTTCCAAATTGCTCTACAGAATGTTTAAATCGGTTTACAACTTTACCAAAGTATATTAATGTCTCGTTTTCCCTATATCCCTAAAACATTTGTCATTTTCTTCTGCTGTCCTATTATTCAATCCAATAGGTATGAGGGAATACCCAGAATTGTTTTGACCGGTATCTCTCCAATCAGTAAGTTAGAGCACTTTTTCCCATATGGCTATAAGTAGCTTTGATTATTTCATCTAAAAACTTCATATCTTTTGATCATCTATCAATTGGGAAATGGATCTTATTTTACTACATTTGACTCAGTTCTCTATGTTTTTGAGAACTGAGGACTGTCAGACAAACTCGTTTCAATTGTTTTCAGTTACTATTGCTATTTCCCTACATTCTATTCCCTCCTCATGATATTTACTCTATTTTCTATCTTTTTCATGCAGTGTTTCCTCAAAAGTGTTTTGCACCTGACTACCCCTCCCTCAATCTGTCCTGCTTTCTTTCTCCCCCCCTCCAAACTTATCCCCTTCCATTCCTACTTTCTTACGGGGTAAGATAGATTGCTATACCCAAATGAGTGTGTGTGTGTGTGTGTGTGTGTGTGTGTGTGTGTGTGTGTTATTGCCCCTTTGAGCCAATTCTGATGAGAGTAAGGCTCACTCCCTCACCTGCACCTCCCCCATCTTACCCTCCATCCAAAAGCTTTTTCTTGCTTCTTTTATGTGAGATACTTTACCCCATTTCACCTATACCCTTCCCTTTCTCCAAGTGCATTCCTTTCACCCCTTAATTTTATTTTTTAAAGATATCAGCCCTTCATATTCAACTAACAGCTGTGCCCTCTGTCTAAATACACTTCACCCAGCTGCTCTAATAATGAGAAAGTTCTTATGAGTTACAGGTATCATCTTTCCATGTAGGAATGTAAACAGTTTAACTTTTAATATCCCTTATAATTTCTTTTTCGTGTTTACCTTTTTTTCCCAGTTTAGAATTTTATTTTCGAAATTACATGTAAAATCAAATTTTGACATCAATTTTTTTAAAACTTTGTGTTCCAACTTCTCTTCTTCCCTTCCTTCCCACCCCTACCCCAAGAACTCAAACAATTCAATATATATTATACATGAGTAGTCAAGGAAACAACTCTACATTAGCTAGTTTGTGAGAGAAAACAGATAAAAATAAAACTTCAGATTAAGAACTTGTCAACAAAAAAAATGTGTTTCAGTCTGTTTTCAGATACCAGCAGTTCTTTCTTTGTAGATGGATTGCAATTTTCATAAGTCCTTCAGAGTTATATTGGATCATTGCCTTGCTGAAAATAACCACGTGCTTCCCAGAAGATCATATTACACTAAAGCTGTTATTTTATATACAGTACATTTTGCTCTGCTTCAGTTCATGTGGGTCTTTCAAGGGTTTTCTGATAGCATCCTGTTCATCATAACTTTTATTTAGTACCTTAAACTCGACAAAGGATTTTCTTCACAATAGCCCAGCAGAGTAGGTACCATACATTTTGCCACTGTAGTCAACCATCATTACTATTTCCTTTCATCCTATTCCTTTCCAATGATATTTACTCTATTTTCCATCTTATTTTGCCCTATTCTTCCTCCAAAGTATTTTGCTACTGACCGCCCCCTCCCCCTCTCTACCCTCCCTTCATTCACCCTTCCTTCCTTATCTTCTTCCCCTCCTACTTTCCTATAGGGTTAAATAGATTACTCCTCCCAAATGGATGTGTGTGTTATTCCCTCCTTGAGCCCATTCTGATGAGGTTAAGGTCTTTGAGCTAATTCTGTGGGTTTTAAAAAAATTTTTCTTCCTCCCTCCCTCCTCAACTCTCCCTATGAAATCAAGCAATTCAATATATGTCATACATGTGCTGTTATGCAGAACATCTTCACCTTCTTTGAAAGTGTTTTGCTTTTTACAGCTCCCTCTCCCAACTTCCGTTCCCTCCTTCCCTTATTCTCCCCCTGCATCTCCTTCCTCTCCTACTTTTCCTCAGTGCAAAAATATATTACTATACCTGCTTAAGTATGTATGTTATTCCCTCTTTGAGCCAATTCTGATGATAGTAAGGTTCACTTACTGCCCTACTCCTTCCCCTCTTCCCCGCCCCTCCATAGGCTTTTTTCTTGTTTCCTTCATGTGGGCTACCTCTCCCCAGTCCACCTCTCCCCTTCCAATTTCCCCAGTCTATTGCTCCTACCCCTCAACCCTATTTTAAATATTTCATCATGGGTTAGCTAGGTGGCACAGTGGACAAAGCACCATCCCAGGGACCAGGAGGCCCAGAGCCCAAATCTGGCCCCAGACATAAGACAACCCACCCTGTTTGCTCCACAAAGATCAAGGATACACAAAAAATAAATGCTTTACAAATACCATCCCTTCATATTAAGTTCAGGCCTGTGTTCTCTGTGTATTCCTTACAGAAAAGAGTTTTTATGAGTTGGACATATTATATTCTCATGTATGAATGTAAACAGTTTAACCTTTTAATATCCCTCATGATTTCTTTTTCCTATTTCCCTTTTTATGGTTCTCTAGGGTCTTGTATTTGAAAGTCAAATTTTCTGCTCAGTTCAGGGCTTTTCATCACAAATGCCTGAAAGTCTTCTTTTTCATTGAAATCTCATTTTTTTCCTCTGAAAGATTATATTAAGTTTTGCTGGGTAAATGATTCAGGGCTATAGTCCCAGTTCCTTTGCCCTCTGGAATATCATATTTCATGCCCTCCAGTCCTTTAATGTAGATGCTGCTAGATCTTGTTTTATCCTTATTGGAGCTCCACAGTATTTGAATTCCTTTCCTCCTTGACCTGGGAGCTCTGGAATTTGGCTATAATATTCCTGCAGGTTTTCCTTTTGGGATTTCTTTCAGGAGGTGATCAGTGTATTCTTTCAATTTCTATTCTGCTCCTAGAATATCAGGGCAATTTTCCCTTACAATCTCTTGAAGGATGTTGTATAAGCTCTTATTTTGGTCATGGTTTTCAGGTAGTCCAGTGATTTTCAAATTATCTCTGCTGTATTTATGTTCCAGGTCAGTGGTTTTTCCAAGGAGATATTTCACATTGGCCTCTATTTTTTTCATTCAATTGGATTTGCTTTACTGTGTCTTGGTTTCTCATGATGTCAATAGCTTCCATTTGTTCAATCCTAATTCTTAGGCAATTCTTTTCATCAGGGAGTTTTTTTTTATCTCCTTTTCCATTTGACTTTTTAAGCTGTTTTCTTTTTTCTCATGACTCTCCTGCATTGCTCTCATTTCTCTTTCCACTCTTTCCTCCCTCTCTCTACATCGTCCTTCTATCTCTCCTACTTTCTCTGCAAAGTCCCTTTTCAGAGCTTCCATGCCTGAGACCAGTTCATGTTTTTCTTGGAAGCTTTGGATGTAGGGGCCCTGAGTTTTTTATCCTCTTCTGAGGGTGCACCTTGATCTTCCTTGTGGCTAAAGAAACTTTCTTTAGTTCTCAACTTTCTTTGCTTGCTCATCTTACTGTCTTTTACTTGACTTTTATCTCCCCACTGGGGGGCCCTACCTCTAGACTACTCTACTGTCCCCTGCTTCAGAGGGTCCCAGGTGTTTTGGTTTGAGGGAGGGCAAGTTTTTCTCTTGCCTGGCCTGTTCTCTGGTCTGAAGATAACCTCAAGCCAACTTGCTAGTTAACCAGGCAGCAGAGCACTGTGGTTGTTTTTAGCTTCTATGAGCCTGTACCCCACACCCACCTGGGCCTTCCACTGCTCAGGATCTGTTTCTGGTTCCCTGCTGGGGTGGAAAAGCTGAATTCCTCCCTAGGTCCCGCTGACACCCCTGTACTTTCCCCTGGCCAGCCATTCAGCCCTATCACCTGCCCACAAGATCAGTTCCAGAAGATGCTGGTGCAGCAACCTATTCAGAGGTTTGGGGGTTAAGTTCCTCTGGTGTGGCGTGCCTGTGGTCTCTGTCAGCACAATCATGGTGTTGGACTTTACTCACAGCCCAGGACAGCTCCCTTTAATATATCAATGGCTGGAAAATAATCTCAGTCAGTATTTTTGTGGGCTTTTCTGCTTCAGGGGTTCTTTTATTGCTGTTTTTGGGGTAATTGTATTAGAAGCTCTGTATGTTTAATGTTTTTCCCCTGCCATTTTGGCTCTGCCCCCTCCTGTTTACCTTTTTATGCTTCTCGAGTGTCTTGTATTTGAAAGCCAAATTTTCTATTCAGGTCAGGTCTTTTCATCAAGAATGCCTCAAAGTCCTCTCTTTCATTGAATTCCCATTTTCCCCCAGAAGGATTATACAGTGTTTTGCTGGGTAGGTGATTTTTAGTTGTAATCCCAGTTCCTTTGCTTTCCATAATATAATATTCCAAGTCCTCCAATCCTTTAATGTAGAAGCTGCTGGATCTTGGGTTATCTTGGCTGTGGCTCCACAATACTTGAATTGTTTCTTTCTAGCTGCTAGCAATTCTTTCTCCTTGACCTGGGATCTCTGGAATTTGGCCATAATATTTCTGGAAGTTTTCATTTTGGGATCTCTTTCAGTAAGTGATCAGTGGATTCTTTCAATTTCTATTTTACCTTCTGCCTCTACACTATCAGGGAAATTTTCCCTGACAGTTTCTTGGAAGATGATCTCTAGTTTCTTTTGTTGATCATGGCTTTCAGGTAGTCCAATAATTTTTTCTTCTTTTCTTTTCTTTTCTTTTTTTTTATTTTGTTTTTTGTGGAGCAATGAGGGTTAAGTGACTTGCCCAGGGTCACACAGCTGGTAAGTGTCAAATGTCTGAAGCTATATTTGAACTCAGCTACTCCTGAATCCAGGGCCAGTGCCACCTCGCTGGCCTAGTCCAATAATTTTCAAATTACCTCTCCTGGATCTATTTTCCAGGTCAATTGTTTTTCCAATGAGATATTTCACATTGCCTTCTATTTTTTCATTCTTTTGGTTTTGCTTTATTGTTTCTTGATTTCTAATAAAGTCATTAGCTCCCATTTGTTCAATCCTAATTTTTAAGACGTTATTTTCTTCAGAGAGCTTTTGTACCTTCTTTTCCATTTGGCCAATTTAGCTTTTCATATTGTTGACTTTTTTTTAGTGATTTTCTTGCATCACTCTCATTTCTCTTTCAATTTTTTCCTCTCCCTCTCTTAATTGATTTTCAAAGTCCTATTTGAGCCCTTCTGTGGCCTGAGACTAATTCATTTTTTTTTCTTGGAAGCTTTGAATGTGGTAGCTTTGACTCTGTTATCTTCTTCTGAGTGTGTATTTTGATCTTCCTTGTCACCATAGAAACTTTTTAGGGTCAGCATTTTTTTTCGTTTGCTCATTTTCCCAGTCTATTTATTGACTCTTACCTCTTTGTTAAAGTGAACCACTGCTTTCAAGGAGGAAGGTGTACTGTTCTAAGCCTCAGGGGGTTTGAACCGCTGTTCTTTGAGGTACTTCTACGAATTTGTAAGTTCTTAGTTCTTCCAAGGTGGTATGATTTAAGGAGAGGAATGTTCACCACTCTCCTGGCCTGTGCTCTAGTCTACAAGCAACCAAAGGCCTCCTTCTCTGCCCTGGAACCCAGAACAGAGCCCTATACCCACTGTGGCTGCAAGCTCTGGTGTGCTTGTGCTCTCCCCTACCTGGAACCGCCACCCAAGTCTTCAGCCCAGATCTGAGCATGGGCACACCAACAGAGTCCTGCTTCAATGCCAGCAAAGATACCCCTATAATCTCCTCTGGCCAACCACTCACCCCCTCACTGTCTGTGGGCTGAGTTCCAGAATCAGCTACTGCCACAGCTGATTCACAGACTCTGGAGGGCTCATTTTCTGGGGCTGGGTCTGTGTTGGGGTTCAGTCTGTGCTGGCATGGCCTACACTGTGTTGTGCTCCACTCTTACCCTGGTACAACAGACCTTTCCTGCTGACTTTCTAAGTTGTCTTTGACTGGAAAATGATTTTACCCTGTCCTTTTGTGGGTTCTGCTGCTCCAGGAATTGTCTTATGACATTATTTAAAGATTTTTGGAGGGGTTTGGGGTAAAGCTCAGGCAAATCACTGCCTTTCATCTGCCATCTTGTCTCTGTCTCCATTGCAGTTCTTAAGGACTGGCTTATATGTCTTCAGTATTAATAACTACTCGTATAACTGCTTTGCCTCTCAGGATTTGGGGTTCTAAAAAATAATTATATTGTACCGAAAGATAGAAGGGAGAAAGACACTTATGTGTGATTATATCATTAGTTACTAAGCTGTGTCTCAAGATGAACACTAACTTTTAAATATATTTTATTTATTTATTAAATTCATAACTATGTGCAAAATAATTTTAATATTTTTTCAATTATGATATCCAACATCTCTCCCTCCCTCTAACCCTTGCCTCCTCCTTGAAAAAGCAATTTTATATTGATTATACATGTGAAGTCCTGCAAAATATATTTCCAGATTATCCATGTTGTTAAAGGAAATACAGACACACACATATACACACACACACATATCCATAAATACACATGTATACATGCATACACATATATACATATATAAGTATATATAACAAAAATAAAGTAAAAAAGGGTATATATTTCAATATGCATTCAGAGTTCATTAGCTCTCTCTGCAGGTAGAAAGAATTTTTCATCATAGGTCCTTTGGAATTTTCTTGCATCACTGTCATGATCAGGGTACATAAGTCTTTCACAATCAACCTTACAATGCTTTATCATCATCATCATCATCATCATTACTATTATTCTTGTGTACAATGTTCTAGTTCAGTTCCCGTTATTTTGCATCAACTTACATAAATCTTCCCAGGGTTTTCTAAAACTATCCTGCTTGTCATTTCTTACAGTACAATAGTATTCCTTCAAATCATATTCCACAATTTCTTCAGATATTCCTCAATTGGAGGAGTACTTCATTGATATCAATTGTTTGCCAACACTAAAAGAGCTGCTATAAATGTTTTTTGTACAAGTAGGTCTTTTTTTTTCCTTTTATTTAAATTCTTTGTAACATATACCTAGTAAAGGTATTTCTGGGATAGTCATCAAGAAAATTGGTCTATGGTTTTCTTTCTCTGTTTTGCTCTCCCTGGTTTGTATATCAAAAACATATTTGTGTCATAAAAGGATTTTGGTAGGACCCTATTTTTTCATATAGTTTGTATATTACTGGGATTAATGGTTTAATTGTTTCTTAAATGTTTGATAGAATTCACTTGTAAATATATCTGGCTCCTTGGGGGGTTTTCATAGGGAGCTCATTTATGATTTGTTCCATTTCCTTTTTTCTAGGATAGGGTTAAGTATTCTTCATTCTCTTCTCAAACTGGGCAGTTTATATATTTTGTAAATATTTGTCCACACTCAGATTATCAGTTTTTCTAACATGTAATTGGACAAAATAACTCCTAGTAATTGTTTAAGTTTCCTTTTCATTAGTGGTGCATTCACCCTTGTCATTTTTGATAATAATAATTTGGCTTTCTTTCTTTTTCTTAATCAAATTAACCAATGGTTTATCAATTTTATTGGGTTTGTATGACATCATCTCCTAGTTTTATTTATTAATTGAGTGTGTTCTGTTTTGTTTTTGACTTTCAATTTTATTAATCTCTCCTCAGATTTGAAGGATTTCCATTTTGGTGTTAAATTGGAGATTTTTAATTTTTCTTTTTCTAGTTTTTTTTTAGTGGTATATACAAATTATTGGTTGTTTCTATAATTTCTTTGACCCACTCATTCTTTAATACTAGGTTATTTAGTTTCCAATTAAATTTAATCTGTTTCCACAAGCATTTATTGAATGTAATTTTTATCTTATTATGGCTTGTAAAGGATGTTTTTAATATTTTTGCTTTTCTGTATTTGGTTGTGAAGCTTTATAGAGCTAATAGATGATCAGTTTTTGTAAAGATGCCATGTGTAGCTGAGAAAAAATGCTATATTCCTTTGAATTCCCATCTAATTTTATCCAGAGGTCTATAATATCTAGATATGAATTCTTTCCTACTTATTTTATGATCAGATTTATACTGCTATGAGAGGGGAAACATTAGGTCCCCCTCTATTATAGTTTTATTATTTCCTCCTATAATTCATTTAACTTTTCCTTTAAGAATATGGATGCTATGCCATTTTGATGTATATTAGTTTAGCATTAATATTACTTCATTGACTATGGTGCCCTTTAGTAAGATGCAGTATGCCTACTTCTTCCTTTTAGTTATGTCAATTTTTGCTTTTATATTATCTGGTCATGATTGCTACCCATGCCCTTTTTATATTAACTGAAGTATAAGAGACTCTGCCCCAGCCTTGTATTTTAACTCTGTGCATTTCTTTGTTTCAAGTGTGTTTCTTATACCCAGCATATTGTTGGATTCTGATTTTTATCTATTCTGTAATCCACTTCTGTTTTATGGGTGAGTTCATCCCATTCACATTCACATTAACGATTATTAGCTCTATTCCCCTTCATCCTATTTACTTCTGTTTATCCTTCTTTCTTACTTTTTATTCTGTCCTTTTCTAAAGTATCTTTTGTTGACCACTATCTTCATTCTCTAATTGGTAAGATTTATTTCTGTTACCAATTGAATAAGTTTATATATGTTTTCTTTTTGAACCAATTTCAAGTATTGAACACACCAACATCAACTTTTCCCCTTTGCTGTAAAACTTCTTCCTTGTATAACTCTTATATGAGGTAATTTTCTCCATTCTTCCACTCCTTTTCCACTTGTCCCAATGCTTACTTCTTTCTTATCTATCAGTTTTGTTACCTCATCCCTCATTCCTGCTCTTCTTTCTACATAGAATCCTTCTAATTACCTTAATAGTGACAGTGTTACATTTATAATCTCCCTACTAGAAAGGTAAACAGTTTAACATTATTGAATCCCTTATGAACTCTCTTTCAGGTTTACCTTTTTATGACTCTCTTGAGTCATATATTTGGAAGTAAAATTTAATATTCAGTTCTGTCCTTTTCATCAAGGATACTTGAAGGCACTCTCATTTAATAACCTTTTTGCCCCTTGAAAAATTATGTTCAATTTCACTGAGTAGGTTTTCTTGGTCCTAGCTCTTTAACTTTCAGGAATATCATATTCTAAGCACTCCACTCTGTTAATGTGATAGCTGCTAAATCTTGTGTGATAATGATTGTCGTTCCATGATATCTGAATGGTTTATTTCTGGTTGTTTTAAATGTATTCTCTTTGACCTGGAAGCTCTGAAATTTGCTTAGAATATTCGTGGAAATTTTCATTTTGGGCATGTCTCTCAGAATCAGTGGATTCTTTCAATTTTTATTTTACTCTCTAATTCTAGGATATCAGGGAAGTTTTCTCTGTCATTTTTTTTTCAAATTTAATGTCTATGCTCTTTCTTAAATTATGGAATTTAGGTAGTGTAATAATTATTAAATTGTCTCAATCCATTTCCCAATTCCATTGTTTTTTCAGTGAAATATTTCATATTTTCTATTTTTTCTTTCTTTTTAATTTGATTGTTTCTTAGTGTTTCAAGCTTCTACTTGCCCAATTCCAATTTTTAAGGAATTATTTTCATCAATGAATTTTTGTATCTCTTTTTCTATTTGGCCAATCCTATTTTTAGCATGTTATTTTCTTCAGCATGTTTTGTCTTTTATGAAGCTGCAAATTGTCTTTTTTTGTGTGTATGTGTTTATGTTGTTTTTTTTTTTATTTTTTGTGGGGCAATGTGGGTTAAGTGAATTGCCCAGGGTCACACAGCTAGTGACTGTCAAGTGTCTGAGACTGTATTTGAACTCAGGTTTTCCTGAATCCAGGGCCAGTGCTTTATCCACTGCACCATCTAGCTGCCCTATGTTAATTGTATTTTTATAATTTCCTTCCTTTGCTTTAATTTCCTTACCCATTTTTTTCTCTACAACTCTTATTTGATTTTGAAAATTATTTTTGTAGGGCTTGTGTCCAATTAACTTTTGTTTTTCCTTTGAGGCTTTGCTTGTAGCTGTTCTGACTTCATTTTATTCTTCTGAGTTTGTGTCTTTTCCTTCCCTGTCACTTTAGTAGCTTCTTTATGGTTGGGTTCTTTTATTGTGTTTTTCCCCTTATTTTTCCACTTTATTTCTTGATTTTTAATTTTATGCTAAATATGAGTTCACTTACCACTCTGGGTAGGGAGCAGCACTGTCTTAAGCTTTAAGCCTTTTAACACCTATTTTCAGAGCTAGTTCTAGGTGTTTAAAAGTTTTTCATGCTTCCAAGGTAGTGTCATCTAAGAAGACATTTGGTCACTGCTCTCCCATTCTGTATTCTAAGACTTAATCTGGAAGGGCCCCTTATCCCTAGGGATTGTAAATGATACTGTTTCTCAGTGTCTTTGATCCTTTGTGACCAAGAGCAATACTACCTCTCACAGCTTTTGCTCCTTCTTGACTAAATGCTTCTCTCTGCCCTTGAATTATAAATCTGAAGTAGGCATGGGCATTGTTATCATTTACAAACAGCACCTGGTCTTGCATCTCTATTATTGCTGTCCTCCCGTCTATCCCCCCCTTCCTTTTATTTCTCCTTTTCCCTTCCTATTTCCCTATAGAGTAAGTTTAATTTCTGTACCCAGTTGAGTATGTATATTATTCCCTCTTTGAACCAAATCCAATGAGAGTAAGGTTCAAACAGTGTTCAACCCTCCCTTTTTTTCTCTACTGTATTAGGTCTTTTGTATCACTATGTGATGTAATTTACCTTTTTCTGTCTCCCTTTCCTCTTCTCCCAATACAATCCTTTTTTTCACCCTTAATTATTTTTCTATCATCTCATCAAAATAAACTTATATCCACACCCTCTATGTATACTCCATCTAACTGCCCTAATAGAGATACAGTTATCAAGAGTTATAATAATAATATTCCTGTGTTCAGAGGTAAACTGTGTAATCTTACTGAATAACATTTTTTCTTTCCTGTTTAACTTTTTATGCTTCTCTTTAGTCTTGTGTTTGAAGGTCAAATTTTCTGTTCATCTCTGGTCTCTTCACCAGGAAAGTTTGAATGTTCCCTCTTTCATTGAATGTCTATTTTTTCCCCTTGAAGATTATGATTGATTTTGCTGGGTAGTTGATTCTTGGTTGCAATCCAAGCTCCTTTGCTTTCTGGAATATCACATTTCATGTCTTCTGACTTTTTAATGTAGAAGTTCCTAAGTCCTGTGTATTCCTAACTCTGGCCTTGAATTATGAATCTGAAGTAGGTATGTGCAGTGTCATCATTTACAAACAGTATGTGGTCTTGCATTTCTATTATAGCAGTCCTCCCTTCTATCCAAAGAAAAATTTGAATTGTTTCTTTCTTCCTTTCTCTTTCTCTCTCTCTCTCTCTCTTTCTCTCTCTCTCTTTCCTTTTTTTTTTTTTGGCAGGGCAATGGGGCTTAAGTGATTTGCCCAGGGTCACACAGCTAGTAAGTGTCAAGTGTCTGAGGCTGGATTTGAACTCAGGTACTCCTGAATCCAGGGCCAATGCTTTAAGCACTGCACCATCCAGCTGCCCCCCCAATTGTTTGTTTCTCACTGGTTGCAGCATTTTCTCCTTGAGCTGATAATTCTGGAATTTGGTTACAATGTTTCTTAGAGTTTTCATTTTGGGATATCTTTCAGGAGGTACACAGGAATTCTTTCAATTATTCTTTTACCCTTTGGTTCTAGGATATCAAACCAGTTTTCCTTGATAATTTCATAAAAGATGTTGTCCAGACTCCTTTTTTTTGATGATGACTTTCAGGTAGTCCGATAATTATTAAATTCTCTCTCCTGGATCTATTTTCCACGTCAGTTGTTTTTCTAATGGGGTATTTTACATTTTCTTCTATTTTTCCAATCCTTTGACTTTGACTGATTTTTGACATCTCATGGATTCATTATCTTCCACTTGCCCAATTCTAATTTTTAAGGAATTGTTTTCTTCAGTTAGCTTTTGTACTTTTTTTCCCCATTTGGCCAACTGTATTTTTTAAGGGATTGTTTTCTTCCTTCTTTTTCCAAGCTGTTTACTCTCTCTTGCATACTTCTTATTTCTTTTCCAAATTTTTTCTTTTGCCTTCCTTATTTGATTTTTAAATCTTTTTGGAGCTCTTCTAAGAAGGATTTTTGGGCTTGAGACAAATTCACATCTCCCTTTGGGCTTGAGACAAATTCACATCTCCCTTTGAGGTTTTCCAAGTAGGCATTTTGATATTGTTGTCCTCTTCTGAGTCTGTTTGATCCTCCCTATCACCATAGTAGATTTCTATGGACATAGCTATTTTCTGTTGGTTTTTGTTTTGTTTTGTTTTGCTTATTTTTAGCCTATTAAGTGACTTTTAACATTGAGCCCTGCTGCTGGGGCACAGAAATCTTATCCCTAGGGATTGTAAATGATCCTGGCACTCACTATCCCAATTTTCTTGTACTCAAGGCTTTCTGCCAAGAGCCACATCTGCTGGTCACTTACCCAATGTGCTTGAGTGGCCCAGCCTAGTCACACCTGTGTGTGTGTGTGTGGGGGGGAGTGGTGGAAAGGTAATCCAAGACTGGAACTTTGCTTTCTGTCATGGGGCTGGAGGCCTCTTAGCTGGCCTACTGTACTGCTGGTCTGCTGATCCAGGACCAAGGGCCCTCAGTTGCTGATCTAAGAGCTATAACTGGCTTGTTAGGACATTGTGCTTCACTTTTACCCAAGTGAAACAGACATTTCCTGAATTCTTTGTAAATTATCTTAATCTGGAAAATTGTTTCACTCCATCTTTTGGTTGCTTCTGTTGCTCAAAAATCCAGTTAGAGGCTTGATTTAACATTGTTTTTTTGGTTTTGTTTTGTTTTGTTTTTTCAGGTCAGGGCAATGAGGATTAAGTGACTTGCTCAGGGTCACATAGCTAGTGACTGTCAAGTGTTTGAAGCCACATTTGAACTCAGGTCCTCCTGAATCCTGGACCAGTGCTCTATCTACTGCACCACCTAGCTGCCCCTGATTTAACATTGTTTCTATGAGAAACTGGGGAGATCTCCGGCAACTTCTTGGCTTTTCTCCTCCATCTTCCCTCTGTCCTCAAACCTTTTCAAAATCATAGTTATAGTAACAGATAAAACCATTTCAATTGTGGGGGCCAAATTTAATATATGGAGAGTTAACTGGGTGGCTTACTGAAAAATTGGGATCCTGGAAATAATGAGGGACCTCTAGGTTCAATGCTCCCTCCCCTCCAAACTGCCTTTTTAGATATTTCTCCCAGAGCAATAAGAAAGGAACCTAACAGCTTCTTTTCCACAAATGAATTAAATTTTATTAATGGGAATAAAGTAAACAGCAAAGGTGAAATTAATAAAATCAAAGGAAAGGGAATAGGGGAAAAGAAATATGGATAATCCTCCTAGCTCTACCCTAAGTATATATAATCCCCAAATTCGCTTCCAGTTGAGCTAATTCAAAAGAGCAGAGTTTGTATTTTAACTCACCACCTGGATCTTGTAGCTTCAATGGAAAAAACAGCTTACAGCCAGGCTTGAAAGACTCCTCTGCTGCTGTTGCTGCTGCTCATGTCATGGGGTGGGGGTGGGGATGGGGAAGATAACTCTGCAAGAGCTTCGAGCTCCCCTCAGTGAGCATTTAATCTTCCTCCCCCAAAAGGGGAGGTCCTTCAAAAACTGCCTGGAGAGTGATTTCTCCTTCTGACCTCAGCAGCATGCATCACTTTAGGGTAGGCCAGGTGTGGCCCCTCTGAATGAGTCAGCAAAATTCCAAAAAACTTATCACACAATTATCTCCATGGTTTAAAACACCAAGAATATTAAAGAGATAAAATTTAGATAAACTAATATTAGAGAAAGCTAATCTCAAATGTTAAACACACTCATCCAACACATCCCCACACACAAACATTGCACTGACCCTGACCTTCCACCAGAAGTTCAGGAGCTGATCCTTGCAAACCAATTTGAAATAGAACTTAACTCTGACACACCCCACTTCACCCCCCTTTTCCTTCTTCTGTGGAAAGCCAAGAACTAGAAGCTTGCTCTGCCTGGTATTGATGTTTATGAGTATTTTGTGCTTCAATAGTACCCAAAGAGAGAGCTGAGGAACAGAGGGGTAAGTAGGGTAGCATTTTAGAATTTGTTTGGGCTCTATCAGGCCTGAAAACTGGGGCTATCATTCAGCTGGGTCCTGTTCATGCAAAAGTCACTTGGGAAAATAGCAAAACAAGTGATACTAATGGACTAGTGTGATGGCAGCTGAAACAGCTTTGAAGTGTAATACTGTGAGATCCACCAACAAAGAAGAAGGAGTTAGAAAGAAAACTAAAGGGTAATATGAAGAGAGGAAAAAAGATTGAAATTGACACAGACCTCAGGAGGAAGAAAACTCAATAAAAATCCTCAAACACAAACAAATCAATAGGAAAGAAATTAACAGAAAGGAATATTCCCTTTATATCATTTAAATAAGTCCAGACATATATGAATAAATATTGCAAGACAAAGGAAAATGAGCACATGATGAGTAAAGGACCCTATAGATTCCTAAGAGGACATGGGATCACTCTAAAATGATTTGAGAGAGAAATAAGAATTGGGAGAAGAGAATTTATATCCTAAAAAGCAGAAATAGTTGCTAGAATAGAAAAATTTGAATACATGGTGGTGAAACTTACCAAAGAGACAAAAGAGAGAACAACTGATTTGGAATCCAAATATACAGAAGTAAAGGAAAATCCAAAAGAAGAGAACAAAAAGTAAAAACATTAAAAAAATAGATATTGACATGGCAAGATATATTCATTTTTTTAGGGAGAATGTGTAGTTACAACTTAAAGATTAAAGATCTCCCAAAAGAAAAGTCAAGAAACATCATAATTCAAGAAATAATATAAGAAAATTTCCCAGAATTTATGAATAACAACCAAAAAGTGTCATTTGAAAGAATCAACAGATCAGTTCCAGGAGTTATTATTACCTAAAAGTCAAATATTCTGAATTTAATTCTGGCTTTGACATTTCTATGCCTATCATCACCTCAACACAGCTTTTCCCCAGGCTTGGCTGTGGATATCTTGTTGGTGGTGATCTTTTTTTTTTTTTTTTCCCCAAAGAAGACTAATTGCATCACAATGTCAATGGGTCCTGTCTTGCACTTGAATTGAATTTAAATGAGAAAGGGTTGCAGGAATTTCTCCTCCTAACTCTTTTTTCCTGACTCATCAAAGCCCAGTGGCAGGACAAAAGTCAAGTTGTTTCAGTGGGTGGTCTTGGCATCTTTGATGGCTGACTAAGAATCTGCCACTTTCATGGCTGTTTGAACTATTTGTTCTCATCCACCAATTCTGCTAGGAAAAGTCTTCACATGCTTGGGATAAACATCCTCCTAACTCACTGTCAGGTTTGAAGCCTTTTCTTTACCCTAAACCTGGTTTAGCCCATCTTCTCAGATGATCTATAGGCTGTGGTAGCTGCCCATGATATAGCTTCTTGGATCCACAGGTAAGAGTTGGGTGAAGATGGACTGCAAAGATGGATGAGCAGCCCTGAAAAGGCTCAGCAAGCCCTGACTCTAGAGATTCCAGTCCTTCTCCTTATGCTTATATACTTCCATTTCTATCCTGTGATAGAATGTAAACTCCTTAAGGGCATAAAAGTTTGTTTTTGTTTTTTTCTATCCACAGTCTAACAAAATGCCTGACATATAGTAGGTCTTGAATGCTGGTTGATGAATTGATTGAGGGAGGGAAAAAAACATTCTTGTTATCACTTTTTTTCCTCTCCCATCTGGAGAAATTTCTTCATTCTCAGGACTAATGAAGGCTAACTCTTATAATGGTCTAGAAATAAAAGATGAACTACCACTTTAAGTTAGCATATATAAAGCACTTTATACACATTAAAATAGTTTTAAATGCTAGCTATTATTACTTTATTTTCCTCTTACAAGCAGGCCAAAGAATTAATGGCAGCTGTTGTATTTTGAAGGTCTGATCCTGCTTCAACCTTACTTCCTCTTTGGCAACATTTTCCTCCTGGCACTCATCATTTAGACAGTTACCTTTACTTCACTAGCCTGGCACTCATCCCAAATATTCACTGACCTTCCTCTCTGACTTGACTGACCTCATGTTGCCTCTGACATTCAAAACCTATCACTGCCACAATTTAATGAGATCTGTGTTATATGTTATTTCCCCATTGGCTCCAAGATAACATATAACTTTAACTGACCTTCTGGGGAGAAGGTCCCTTGTCTGTGCTCCATAATTCAATAACAGCTACCAATATAATGTTTAGAATACCAAATCATAAAGGAATAAAGGTTATCCCTATGACAAGCTAGTCAGCAGATCTACCTTTCTAAGCTCTTCAAAGCAAATGGATCGGATGGCCAACTATTATACCTATGTTCAAAGCTGAATTATTCATTTTCAGGAACTGTTAGGCTCAAGCAATGATTGTGGCTTGAATCACCAAATATTGTTTCTGGCCACCCTCATGAATTTGGAGTAAAGGCCAAGTGGCATATTAACAGTTAAAGTTTCTCTTGGAAGAAATCTATTCTTTCCATATGAAAAAAGATGGGAACTAGAAGGAAGAGTAGTGACTTGTAAATAGACACAAATGTAATAGATCAAATGAGTTAAGGACCTCATCTGTTACAGTTAGAAGTGAATATGATGTCATAAGATAGAGGAGGCAGACACTGATTCTAGCTTTAGGGAATCAGGTTAAGCTTTTCCTGAACCCAGGCATAAAGTTTAACTCACCCAGTTCCTCCTAAAGTTTCACTCTATTTACTTAGGAAATGGTCTCTCCTCTCTTTTTATGGGTCATTAAGTGTCATGGCCCAGGAAATATATCAAATTTTCCCACTTGCTTTTTTCTTCACTGTGCCATCCTATCATTTGTACCCAATCCTGATATCACTACACTTTTTTTTATCAGATTATTAAATATAAGTTGTTGATTTTTTTTCCTCTATGCCATTCACCGGAGAATTTTGTTTTCAAATCTCCTCATTGATGTTACCCAAGGACACAGCTTCCCAAGTGAAAGACTCTCCTCATCATTTGTAATGTGTAAAGGTCAGCCAGGAGAATGTGAATAATGCCTCATTTTAGAAGCATTGCTTAAAAATTGCAATTACTTAAAGGATTCTGAAATTTCAACTATTTAAAATGAAGATAATGATTTGAAAAGTTACTGTTTGCTCTGCTGCAAGAGGAAACTGGTTGTTCTTATATATCCAAGGTAGAGAGATGACGGCATGGCCAAAGAAGGTATTATTTCCAGGTGATGAAACAGTATTAAAACAGGGAAAGGGAATGTGTTTCTCCATTTTCAGACATGCAATTTTTTTTAAGGACTTCCAGCTGATAATGGCAATAATGCCATTCTATCAAACAATGGCAAACTTCCATTTAGGTGACTGAGCTCAATTTCAGATTTTCAGATGTATTTACCTAAAGAAAGATAATGCTGAGAATTTATGAATTAAAAGATAAGTCATCAAAATATGTAGAAGTATGTCAGGATTTATTAATAAGGAGAAAGAAAGGAAGGGAAAATCTTGGATTACCTAGAAGATAATAGAGATAACAGAAAGTGAATTGAAATGCTGAAGATAATGAAGAGTAAAAGTGCAAAATGATCACTTCTTTCAACGTTTTTTTGAGAAATTAAAGAAAACAGAATCATTTACAATAACAGATTGAGAATGAATGTAAATAAATATCCTATCATTAAAAAACCTGATTTTTGAAGGAAATCAAATCAAACGGGCTAATATTAAAATAAATTTATATAAGTGCAGATAGATTCTGTACCCAGCATAATGTTTTTGTAAGGATAAGGCAAATTAAGGAGATGAGAGATGATCTAAAAGACAGGACAAATCAATTAATAGTGAAGTAATTTGGGGGCAGCTAGGTGGCACAGTGGATAAAGCACCAGCCCTGGATTCAGGAGTACCTGAGTTCAAATCCAGCCTCAGACCCTTGACACTTACTAGCTGTGTGATCCTGGGCAAGGCACTTAACCCCCATTGCCCCACAAAAAAAAAAAGTGAAGCAATTCACTGTCAGGAATTTATCAAATTCTTCAACTTCTTATTTTGAGAGCATTTCTTCCTTCATAGCTCTTTTCTTCTCTATGAAGAACTTGGCCTTTCTCTACATCATTTACTGTTAACTCTTTAGTACCTAGGGACAAACTACACAAACAAGGATCCCTTCCCTCACCTAAGGTGCCTCTCAACTCTTCCTTTATCATGTTTTTTAGCTTTTCATTATGGGTAATCTCTTCACTTAATCATTTTTCATCCTTGCATCCCTGAGATTTTCTTTATTCCCTTCTTTTTATCAAAGCATGGGACTCCTCTCTATGCTCCTTCACTCCTCCTCACTCTTCCAGAATCCCCTACCCACTCACAAAAGGCCAAATTACTTACTGGTGACCCGTGAAGTGGGTAGCAATTCTATAAGAACTTCTAAGGAATTTTAAAAATGTGAACTGTAAAGTTGATGACATCATGAGAGGAGTCATAGAAAAAACAGACAATGTGTGTGTGTGTGTGTGTGTGTGTGTGTATGTGTGTGTGTGTGTGTGTGTTTATGGCATGGCTATTTATATATATTATATATTTTCTTATTTTCCCCTATAGAGCTATAGGTTCTGGAATAGATACACAGATAGATAAAAAAGGCAAGAACGATAGATGGATGCATGCATGGATGTATGGATGTATGGATCAAGAGAGAGACAGAGACAGAGAGATAGAAAGAAGGATAGATGGATGGACAGAGACAGACATTTATAGTGAGATAGAATACTTTGTCATGTAAGAATAAGCATTGAAACAGGAGTCAAGATATCTACCTTTCAAATTCCATTTGTTCCAGTGAAAATTTTGGGGGGACTTTATTCAAGGCCCTTATTTTTAGGTCTGTTTACTTAAAAAACAGGGGAATAGATTAGATTATCTCTAGTATGCTTTCCAAAATTAATGATCTATGATGTGCTAGCATTTCTTCACTCATGAAAGCAAAATTATTGCCACTTACCTAGCATCCCGGCTCATTTTAAGAAGTAAATGGATAATTTTAAAAGTGAGATTAAAAAATATAAATGATAGCAGTTTAGAAGTTAAATTAGGTGACTATATACTTTATAAGAATCAGTAGATCAGTTCTATATCCCAAAGAGATCATAAAAAAGGGTAAAGAACCCACATGTAAAAAAATATTTATGGCTGTACTTTCTGTGATAGCAAAGAATTAGATATTCCAGGGATGCCCATCAATTGGGGAATGGTTGAGCAAGTTGTGATATGTGAATGTAATAGAATACTATTATGCTGTAAGAAATGATAAGCAGATGGATTTCAGAAAAATCCTGGAAAGACTTACATGAATTGATGCTGAATGAAATGAGCAGAAACAAGAGAACACTACACACTATCAACAACATTGTGTGATGATGATCAACTGTGATAGACTTAACTCTTCCTAGCAATGCAATGACGCATGTCAATGCCAAAAGACTGATGGTGGGAAATGCTCTTCACATCCAGAAAAATAACTGTGGAATCTTAATGTAGATTGAAGCATGCTATTTTCACTTTTGTTGTTGACATTTTGTTACTGTTCTTGTCTATTCTTTCTGGCATTATTTTTTCTTTTTGTTCTGATCCTTCTCTTACAGCATGACTAATGTGGAAATATGTTCAACATGATTGTAATGCATTACCTATATCAGAGTGTTTGCTGGCCTTGAGAGTGGGGAGGAAAGGGAGGGTGAGAGAAAAATTGGAACTCAAAAAATACCTTTACATGTCATTGGAAAAAAATTAAAGTAAAACTCCCCCAAAAAGAATCAGTAGATCAACAAACATGTCTTTTCTAATTTTTTTTGTGCTCTTTCAAACTTTTTTAAATCCCTTTTCAAATTTATCATGGATAAATAAGCCTTGCCCCCAGCTTCTAAGCATAGAACTTTGCTTCATATTTAATAGAAAAAAAAACCTATTTGACATGAGAGTCCTCTTTGCTACTCTTCCTCATCACATAGAACTAATATGCCATTATCTATCCCCTCCTTCATCCCTGTCTCACATGAAGGGGTGACCTTATTTCCTACCAAGGCTCATCCGTCCACCAACACAAGTGATTCCATTCCATTGGTTTCCTCCAACAAATTACCCCCCCCCACACACACACACACCCCCGCCATCATCCTCCCTCAATCACTTATGTTGAGTCTCTCCCTGTTTACTGGCTCCCTTTTTTAAGAATTAAGGAAAAGATAAATTAATGGCTGCAAAATGTTGGGAAAGTTGGCACTTATTTCACTTTATCCAGTCATTTTGATGCTTAATAGTACCTAGAGTAAAAAAAAAAATCCCTATTGTATTTATCTTTCTTTCCTTACTAGCTACTATCCTATATTTCAGCTATCCTTTGTGGCTATACTCTTTGAAAAAGCTATCTATAATAGGTGCCTCCACTTTCCTCTCACTCTCTTCTTAACCCCTTACAATCCAACTTATGATATAATTCCACTCAAACTCCTCTCTCCAAATTTGTCAATGATATCTTTTTTTGTTTGTTTGTTTGTTTTGTTTGTTTTACACAGTTGGGGTTAAGAGACTTGCCCAGGGTCACAGAGCTAGTAAGTTTCAAGTATCTGAGCCTGGATTTGAACTCAGGTCCTCCTGAATCCAGGGCCGGTGCTTTATCCACTGCACCACCTAGCTGCCCCATCAATGATATCTTAATTGCTAGATCCAATGGCCTTTTCTTAAGTCTCATTTTTCTTGACCTGTTTGAATGACATTGGTGATCACACTCTTCACTGACACTCCCTTCTCTCTAGGTTTTTAGAATCTCACTCTCTCTTGATTTCTTCCTACCTATAAAACCACCGCTTCTCAGACTTTTTTGATGTATCCTCATTCAGGTCATATACCCTAACCACTGGTATCATATACAAGGTTACATTCGGGGATCTCTTATTTTCTCCCTTTATATCACCTTACTTTGTGATCTCATCAGCTCCCATTTAATTGCCATCTTTACAATTATTCTCAAATATAACAATCCTACCCTAACTTCTCTGCTGACTTCCAATCTCACTTCTCCAGTTTCCTTTCAGATATCAGGAGACATCGTAAATTTAACTTGTCAAAAATGGCACTCATCTATCTTTCTAAATCATCTCCCCTTCCAAATTTCCCTCTTTCTGTTGAGGGCAACACCAACCAACCTCCCAGGACCTCAGACTCACTACCTAGGAGTCATCATAGACTCCCCACTATATCACCCTTCATATATAAACTTTTGCCAAGTCCTGTAGATTTCATTTTTGTAATACCTTTTGAATACACAACCCTTTTTTTTTCTGAAACTGTCACCACCCTGCTACATGCTCTCATCCCTTCAAGATTGGACTACTGCAATACTGTGATGGTGAGTCTGCTGGCCTCAAGTCTCTCCCCATTCAAATCTAACTTCCATTCAGTCACCAGGTGATTTTCTGAAAGCACAAGTACAGCTCTCCTACTCAATAAATTCCAGTGGCTCCCTATCACTTCAAGGATCAGATACAAATTACTCTGCTTCACATTTTTCAAAGACCTTCAAAGCATAGCCTCTACACCTCACTTTTCTAGTCTTCTTTCCTTTTTTTTTTTTTAAATTAATAAAGTATTTTATTTTTTTCCCATTACATGTAAAGATAGTTCTCAACTTTTGTTTATACAGTCTTTCCAATTTCAGAATTTTCTCCCTCCCTCCCCTCCCTTCCCCCTCCCTTAGACAGCAGGTAATCTGATATAGGTTTTATATATATATATATATATATATATATATATATATATATATATATATATACACATAATAACATTAATCCTATTTCTGCATTAGTCATGTTATAAGAGAAGAATCAGAGCAATGATGAAAAACCTCAAAATAGAAAAAACAACAGAACCAAAAACAAAAGAAATAGTATGGTTCATTCAGCATCTATAGTCCACAGTTCTTTCTTTTTCTTGGATTTGGAGATCCTCTTCTATCATGAGTTCCCTAGAACTCTTCTGTACCATTGCATTGGTGAGAAGAATATAGTCCATCACAGTAGACCAACACTCAGTGTTGATGATACTGTGTACAATGTTCTTCTGGTTCTGCTCATCTCACTCATCATCAGCCCAAGCAAGACCCTCCAGGTTTCTCTGAACTCCTCCTGCTCATCGTTTCTTACAGTGCAATAGTATTCCATTGTATTCATATACCCCAACTTGTCCAGGCATTCCCCAATTGATGGGCATCCCCTCAACTTCCAATTCCTTGCCACCACATAAAAAGCAGCTACAAATATTTTTGTACATGTGGATCCCTTTCCCCTTTCCATGATTTCTTTGGGAAGACGACCCAAAAGTGGTATTGCTGGGTCAAAGGGTATGGACAGCTTTATCACCCTTTGGGCATAATTCCAAATTGCTCTCCAGAATGGTTGGATCAGTTCACAGCTCCACCAACAATGCATTAGTGTTCCAATTTTTCCACAGCTTCTCCAACATTTATTATTTTCCTTTTTTGTCATTTTAGCCAATCTGATAGGTGTCAGGTGGTACCTCAGAGTTGTTTTAATTTGCATTTCTCTAATCAATAGTGATTTAGAGCATTTTTTCATATGGGAATAGATAGCTTTGGTTTCTTCATCAGAAAACTGCCTGTTCATATCGTTTGACCATTTCTCAATTGGGGAATGACTTGGATTCTTATAAATTTGATTTAGTTCCCTATATATTTTAGAGATGAGGCCTTTATCAGAAGTACTGGCCACAAAAATTGTTTCCCAGCTTTCTGCCTCCCTTCTAATTTTGGATGCATTGCTTCTGTTTGTACAAAAAATTTTTAATTTAACATGATCAAAATCATCCATTTTGAATTTTATAATATACTCTATCTCTTGTTTGGTCATAAACTGTTTTCCTTTCCAAAGATCTGATAGGTAGACTATTACTTTTTCTCCTAATTTACCTATGGTATCACCTCTTATGTCTAAATCGTGTATCCATTTTGACCTTATTTTAGTATAAGGTATAAGATGTTGGTCTATGCCTAATTTCTGCCATACTATCTTCCAGTTTTCCCAGCAGTTTTTGTCAAATACTGAGTTCCTATCCCAGAAGCTGGAGTCTTTGGGTTTATCAAACACTACATTACTAGTATCATTTACTACTGCATTTCCTGTGCCTAGCCTATTCCATTGATCTACCACTCTATTTTTTAGCCAGTACCAGATAGTTTTGATGACTGCCTCTTTATAGTAGAGCTCCAGGTTTGGTACCGCTAACCCATCTTCCTGTGAATTTTTTTTCATTATTTCCCTGGATATTCTTAATTTTTTGTTTTTCCAGATGAATTTTGTTATTATTTTTTCTAGCTCTATAAAATAATTTTTAGGTAATCTGATTGGTATGGCACTGAATAGGTAAATTAATTTAGGCAGTATTGTCATTTTTACTATATTAGCTCTGCCTATCCATGAGCAATTGATATCTTTCCAATTATTTAGATCTGATTTGATTTGTGTGAAGAGTGTTTGGTAGTTGTGTTCATAGAGTTCCTGGGTTTGTCTTGGCAAGTAGACTCCCAAGTATTTTATATTATCTACTGTTACTTTAAATGGAATTTCTCTTTCTATCTCTTGCTGCTGGACTTTGTTGGTCATGTATAGAAATGCTGATGATTTATGTGGATTTATTTTATATCCTGCTACTTTGCTAAAGTTGTTAATTGTTTCAAGTAATTTTTGAGTTGATTCTCAAGGATTCCTTAAGTATACCATCATATCATCTGCAAAGAGTGATAGTTTTGTTTCCTCCTTGCCTATTCTAATTCCTTTAATTCCTTTTTCTTCTCTGACTGCTAAAGCTAACATTTCTAGTACAATATTAAATAATAGGGGTGATAATGGACATCCCTGTTTCACCCCTGATCTTATTGGGAAGGCCTCTAATTTATCTCCATTGCATATATTGCTTGCTGATGGCTTTAGGTAGATACTGTTTATTATTTTAAGGAAAGCTCCACCTATTCCTAAACTCTCTAGTGTTTTTATTAGGAATGGGTGCTGTACTTTGTCAAAAGCTTTCTCTGCATCTATTGAGATAATCATATGATTTTGGTTGGTTTTCTTATTGATGTGGTTGATTATGTTAATAGTTTTCCTAATGTTGAACCAGTCCTGCATTCCTGGTATAAATCCCACCTGGTCATAGTGTATTATCCTGGTGATCACTTGCTGTAATCTCCTTGCTAATATCTTATTTAAGACTTTTGCATCAATATTCATTAGGAAAATTGGTCTATAATTTTCTTTCTCTGTTTTTGCTTTGCCTGGTTTTGGTATCACCACCATATTTGTGTCATAAAACAAATTTGGTAGAACTCCTTCTTCACCTATTTTTCCAAATAATTTGTATAATATTGGAATTAATTGTTCTTTAAATGTTCAGTAAAATTCACCTGTGAACCCATCTGGCCCTGGGGATTTTTTCTTAGGGAGTTCATTAATGGCTTGTTCAATTTCTTTTTCTAATATGGGTTTATTTAAGGATTTTATTTCCTCTTCAGTTAACCTGGGCAGTTTGTATTTTTGTAAATATTCATACATTTCATTTATGTTGTCAAATTTATTGGCATACAATTGGGCTAAATAATTCCTAATTATTAATTTAATTTCCACTTCATTGGTGGTAACATCACCCTTTCCATTTTTGATACTGGTAATTTGGTTTTCTTCTTTCTTTTTTTAAATCAAATTAACCAATATTTTATCTATTTTATTGGTTTTTCATAAAACCAGCTCTTAGTTTCATTGATTAATTCTATAGTTTTCTTGCTTTCAATCTCATTAATTTCTCCTTTAATTTTCAGGATCTCTAGTTTAGTATCTAATTGGGAATTTCTAATTTGTTCTTTTTCTAGCTTTTTAAGCTGCATGCCCAATTCATTAATCTCCTGTTTCTCTTTTTTATTCATGTAAGCATTTAGAGCTAAAAATTTCCCCTAAGCACTGCTTTGACTGCATCCCATAGATTTTGGTATGTTGTCTCATTATTGTCATTCTCTTGGATATAGTTATTGATTGTTTCTATGATTTCTTGTTTGGCCCATTCATTTTTTAGAATGAAATTATTTAGTTTCCAATTGATTTTCATTGTACTTTTCCCTGGCTCTTTCTTTTTTTTTTTTTTTTAATTTTTTTTTTTTTTTTTAGTGAGGCAATTGGGGTTAAGTGACTTGCCCAGGGTCACACAGCTAGTAAGTGTTAAGTGTCTGAGGCCGGATTTGAACTCAGGTACTCCTGACTCCAGGGCCGGTGCCCTATCCACTGCGCCACCTAACTGCCCCACCCTGGCTCTTTCTTACGTGTAATTTTTATTGTATCATGATCTGAGAAGGATGCATTTACTATTTCTGCCTTTCTACATTTGACTATGATGTTTTTGTGCCCTAATACATGGTCAATTTTTGAAAATGTGCCATGTACTACTGGTATATTCCTTTCTATCCCCATTCAATTTTCTCCAGACATCTATCATGTCTAACTTTTCTAGTAATCTATTCACCTCTTTCACTTCTTTCTTATTTATTTTTTGGCTAGATTTATCTAATTCTGAGAGGGGGAGATTCAGGTCCCCCACTAGTATAGTATTACTGTCTAATTCCTCTTGTAACTCATTTAACTTCTCCTCTAAAACTTGGATGCTATATACCACTTGGCGCATACATATTCAATATTGATATTACTTCATTATCTATAGTACATTTAAGCGGGGCAGCTAGGTGGCGCAGTGGATAGAGCACCGGCCCTGGAGTCAGGAGTACCTGAGTTCAAATCCGGCCTCAGACACTTAACACTTACTAGCTGTGTGACCCTGGGCAAGTCACTGAACCCCAATTGCCTCACTAAAAATAAAATAAAATAAAATATAGTACATTTAAGCAAGATGTAATTTCCTTCCTTATCTCTTTTAATGAGATCTATTTTTGCCTATGCTTTGTGTGAGATAAGGATTGCTACCCCCTGCTTTTTTTACTTTAGCTGAAGCATAATATATTCTGCTCCAGCCTTTTACCTTTACTCTGTGTGTATCTCTCTGCTTCAAATGTGTTTCTTGTAAACAGCATATTGTAGGATTCTGGTTTTTAATCCACTCTGCAATTCACTTCCATTTTATAGCAGAGTTCATCTCATTCACATTCACAGTTATTATTACTGACTGTCTATTCCCCTCCATTCTATTTACCCCCTTTGTATTTTCCCCCCTTCTTTCATCCTATTCCTCCTCACCGACATTTTACTTCTTACCCCTGCCTCCCCTAATCTGCCCTCCCTTTTTATCACCCTCTCTCTTTTCTTTACCCTTTTCTCCCTTGCTTTTGTCCTCCCTTCTATCAGTCCCCCCCTTTCCCTTCCCCTTTTGCTTCCCTAAAGAATGAGCTAAGTTTCTTTATCCCAATGAACATATATGTTATTCCCTCTTTGAATCAAATCTAATGTTTACCCCTCCTTTCTTTCCCTCTATTGTAATAGGATTTTTTTCACCTCTTCACATGATATAATTCATCCCATTCCACCTTCCCTTTCCTCTCCTCCTCAGACTCCCTTTTTAACCCCTTAATTTTTTTTTGTATCATCACATCAAAGACAATTTATATTTATACCCTCTGTGTAAACTTCTCTCTGCCCAAATACATTTACAGTTCTTAAGAGTTATGAGTATTATCTTCCCATGTAGAGATATAAACAGTTTAACCTAATTGGGTAACCTTTTTTTCCCTTCTGTTTACCTTTTTAAACTTCTCTTGAGTCTTATATGTTAAGATCGAATTTTCTATTCAGTTCTGGTCTTTTCACCAGGAAAGATTGAGAGTCCCCAATGTCATTAAATGTCCATCTTTTCCCCTGAAAGAAAATGCACGTTTTTGCTGGGTAATAGATTCCTGGCTGCAATCCAAGCTCCTTTGCCTTCTGGAATATCATATTGCAAGCCTTGTGGTCCTTTAATGTTGAAGCTGCCAGGTCCTGTGCAATCCTGACTGTGGCTCCATGATATTTAAATTGCTTCTTTCTGGCTGCTTGGAGTATTTTCTCCTTCACCTGATAATTCTGGAATTTGGCTATAATATTCCTTGGAGTTTTCCTTTTGGGGTCTCTTTCAGGAGGTGATCAGTGGATTCTTTCAATGGTGATTTTATCCTCTGATTCTGTGATATCAAGGCAGTTCTCCTTAATAATTTCCTGGAGTATGGTGTCTAGAATCTTTTTCTGGTCATGGCTTTCAGGCAGTCCAATGATTCTCAGATTGTCTCTCCTTGAACTGTTTTCCAGATCAGTTGTCTTTCCAATGAGGTATTTCACATTTTCTTCTATTTTTTCATTCTTTTGATTCTGCTTGACTGATTCATGGTGTCTCATGGATTCCTTATCTTCCAACTGTCCAATTTTAATTTTTACGGCATTGTTTTCTTCAGTGAGATTATGCACCTTTTTTTTCCATTTGGCCAAGTGAATTTTTAAAGGCAGTGTTTTCTTCAATGAGATTAGGCACCTTGTTTTCCATTTGGCCAGATGAATTTTTTAAGGCATTGTTTTCTTTAGTGAAGTTATGTGCTTCCTTTTCCAAGCTGCTGATTCTTTTTTCATAGTTTTCTTGTTTTGCTTTCATTTCTCTCCCCATTTTTTCTTCTACATCTCTCAATTGATTTTTTTTTTAATTTTGTGGGGCAATGGGTGTTAAGTGACTTGCCCAAGGTCACACAGCTAGTAAGTGTCAAGTGTCTGAGGCCGGATTTGAACTCAGATACTCCTGAATCCAGGGCCAGTGCTTTATCCACTGTGCCATCTAGCTGCCCCTCAATTGATTTTTTAAATCCTTTTTGAGCTCTTCCAGGAAGGCTTTTTGTTCTTGAGACCAATTCACCTTCCCTTGTGAGGCTTCACATGTAGGCAATTTGAGGCTATTGTCCTCATCTGAGTTTGTGTTGGCTTCTTCCCTATTGATACAGAAGCTCTCAATGGAGAGGGCTCTTTTTTGCTTCTTACTCATTATTGCAGCTTGTTTATTTATTTTTTAAGTTGAGGTCTGCTCTGGCGGTACCAGGGTCCATGTTTTGTGCTTCTTGTGCAGGGGTATAAGTGCTGTGTGACTGGCTTTTTACTCTGAGTCCTTTATAGTGTGTGCAGTTTGACCCCCTGCACTTCCTGTCTGGGTGCACTTGGCCAAGCGCCCGATCCTGCCTGTCCCGGTTGTGGCCCTACTGCCCACTCTCCCGGCTGGTGCATATAGGTTTTCCACTGTCCTTCTTGGCCACCAGATTTTTGAGCCAGGTTCCAGGGGCCTCAGTTGTTCGGCTGTGGCCCGCAGCTCCTGCTGACATGCCCTGTTAAGGGCTAAAATTCTAGCTAAACTGTCTAAAATATCTAATGAGTGGTCGCCAATAAATTATAAGCTTTAGCAAGAGTTAGACTTTTAAGCATTTATTAAGGAGAATAAGAATTTGGTAAAGAGAGAGAAAAAGGCCTAGATTCCTATCTATTAAAGGGAGAGCACATTTCTAGCTCCCTTCTCCGCCAGAGTCCAGAGGAAAGAGACTGAGACCGAGCGCCAGTCTCTTCCTTCCTCCTCCCACTAGTCCGCGTCACTTCCTGAAGCCTGGTCTTGCCCTCAAAGACCTTTGCTTCATGGGCAGAACTCTTCTACAGTAAGTATCCAGCAGGTGGCGTCATTCCAATCGTTACATGATCTAGTGACAATGACCTTATTGCTCTTCCACAAACAAGACACTCCATTTCTCATCTCAGGGCATTTTCTTTGACTGTCTCCCATATGGAAGGTTCTTCCTCTTTATCTATAACTACTTATTTCCATGGCTTCCTTCCAGTTCCAAGTAAAATCCCATCTTCTACAAGAAGCTTTTCCTAATCCCTTTTAATTCTATTCTATTTTAATTATATAGAGAAAATGCTTTAAATATATATATATATAAATATAATATATTTACACACATATATGTGTATATATTATACATACATACATGGATATATAAGATATATATATATATATATATATATATATAAAATACACACACACATATATATAATCTTTCTTATTGTTAACCCCATTAGGCTATGAGTTCGTTGAAGAAAGGGACTGTTTTTTAGCTCTTTTTGTATCCCCAGCACCTAGCAAACCATTCCTAAAACAAAGTAGGGATGTAATATATAATTATTGATAGCCTGACTCTCTGGCATAGCATGATATTATAGGGAAAGTCCTAGATTTGGAATCAAAGGGTAAGAGTTTAAAACTAATGGGAATAAACTGACAGAAAAGCTTTTATTGTTTTACTGGGAACCAGGTGAAGGGAAGAGAGACAATACTTTGTTGACTCACTAAAGGTTGGATGATAGGTACATTATGTTCTTATTTAAGCTTATTACTCTCCAGTGACATATTTACAGTTTGAGCAAAAAAAAAATCTATCTAGGTACCTAATTGATCTCTGTTTTCCTTTCTGCTTTGAAGGAAAAAAACAGGGGGAAAGACGGGCTTTATGTCTGTATTTCTCTGAAATCAGCTTTGCTACAAAAGGCAGCTTCATTACCCAAGAGCTGATTGGGCAAAGTGGATTCTCGTTGAATGAAGAGTTTGCTAAGCTTATTTAATTTTCCCAGAAAGTCAAACTGAGAAGCTTTGTAATTTGCAGGTTTGCTCTGTCACAAAAGGCACAACACTTTCATAATGTCATGTTAAAGTTTTAAAAATTAAAAGAACTCCATCAAGTTTCATCAGCTTGAGATAAGAAAAGAAGGGATTAGCCTAGCAAGGTAAGAAGAATTTACCAAGCAAGGTAAAGGAAAGCACCTAGCAAATAAATGTAACCATTTTTTCCCTAAAGAGACTGAGAAGCAATAACTGCAATATAAAATTGTGAAATGCCCTGAGCTCATGGTTTTCCCTCACTCATGCTCTTCCCTAGTAGGTTTCTCTAAGTATTTGCCCACATTCTACCATGGTCATCATATGTATGAATGGGAAATTGTGTCTGAAGGTTATGGGTAGGTTGTGTTGTTTTGATTATTCTAAATTTGTTTGATGTAATGAAAACTGATTGTTCTTGCTATTATCATATAGCAAACATATGTTTGAGCTAATGATATAATGGAGACTGATTTTGTTCAGGAATTATAGTAGTTAGTAATAAGGGGAGTATAAAGCACACATGTGTGCACGCGCACACGCACACATATACTCACACACAGGTTAGTTCTTGGACCCTAAGAGATTGTGAGTTGTAGCATCAACTTGGTGGAGACTTTTTGAGAACTCCAGAGCATGTGAGTACAAATTGTAATAAATAATCCAGTACAGACAGTAAGAACAGAAGCTAATATAATACCATAGGTTATAAAAGTATATGTCATTTCAACTCAACTACTTAGAAGAAGTAGATAGTTTATATAGGAAAGTAAGAAAAGAAAATATGGTTGTAACAGGAGAGCTGAAATCATAAAAGGTTAGGATAAGAAGGTTGGGTTCTACTCTGCAGCTAATGAAAATCATTAAAATGTTGAGTAAGGGAATGGCATGATCAAAACATTATTGTAGGGGCAGCTAGGTGGCACAGTAGATGTAGCACCAGCCCTGGAGTCAGGAGTACCTGAGTTCAAATCTGGCCTCAGACACTTAACACTTACTAGCTATGTGACCTTGGGCAAGTCACTTAACACCAATTGCCTCACTAAAAAAAAAACCAAACCAAACCAAACAAAAAAGCATTATTGCAGTAGGATATCTGGGCAAGACATCTATTAGTCCCCTCTAATCCAAAAGAGGAAAAATCTAGAAGAGTACTATAGTAGCCTAGGCAGGAGATCAGAGGATCACAGAATTATAGATTGAGAGCTATAAAAGACCTCCAATGTCATTTAACCCAATTCTCTAAATTTATACTTGAGAAAAATGAGCCACAGGAAGGTAATTGATTTGTTCACTGTTTTAAGAGAAGAAAGGAAATGCAAAACCCAGTTCAAATCAAGACTAACTTCTATATCACCTGATTTCTCTTGCTAAGGATTACTTTTATCCTTTGGGGGCATTAGAGGGTATTTTATACTTTTTAAAATCAATTACCAAGTATTATTTTGTATACCAAAGGAGGACTAACACCTATGGCTGTAGGAGAACAGGTGCCCAAGTTACAGTTCCAGGGTAGAAAAGAGTGTTTGTTGCCAATAAGGAGAGCAGGGCTGCTGGTAGCAGTTTCAGGGCAGAAAAGAATCCTAGATTTGAAAGCTTTAGGAGAACAAGGGACCTGGTTACAGTTATAAGGTCAAGAGGAGTGTTAGCATTTGCAGGGGAGCATGGTCCTTTCCTGGGTAAAGACTACAGCACAGGTCAAGAGAGTAGTGACATTACCTCTACTTGAATATTACCACCTTGGAAGTACTGAAAACTTACAGACTCTGAGAACTAGCTGTGAAAATAGATGCACAAAATAACCTAAAGTTTCAGATAGTGTTTCATCAACCCCACCCGAGGGGCAGAACTCAACTTTAACAAAATTACAAGTCAAAAAAATAGTTTAGAAAATGAATAAAGAAGAAAAGAAAATGAATCCCCCAAAAGCTACTATGGTAACAGGGAAAATCAAGACACAAACTCAGAAGAAGACAATGATAGCAAAACAACTACAAGCAAAGCCTCAAAGTTTAAAAAAAAAAAAGTGAACTAGAAAAAAGTCCAAAAAGAATTCCCAGAAAAAAGCATAAAAAGATTTTAAATAAGGAATAAGGTAAATAAAGGAAAATTGGGAAAAGAAATGAGTGATTCAAGAAAAGTATGAAAAGAGTGTCAAAAGGCATGCATGCATGTGTGCATGCACACGCACACCCACCCACCCACCCACACACACACACACACACACACACACACACACACACAAAATAGCACTTTAAAAGACAAGATTGGCCAAATGGTAAAAGAGCCACAAAAATTCACTACAGAGAACTTTAAAAAATTATCAAACTGAAAAAGAGGTACAAAAATTCAATGAAGAAAGGAACTCCTTAAAAAGCAGAATTAGCTAAATGGAAAGAGGGGGATAAAAACTCAACTCAAAAAATAATTCCTTTAAAATTAGAATTGGGCAGCTAGAAGTTAAAGACTCTACAAGACATCAAGAAGAAATCAAACAAAGCAAAAAGGATGAAAAAAGAAGAAAATGTGATCTCATCAGAAAACCATATGACCTAGAAAATAGATCAAGGAGAAATACTTTAAGAATTACAGTGCCAACCTGAAAGGTGTAATAAATAAAGGAGCTTAGCCACCATCTTTCAAGAGATTATCAAAGAAAACTGTCCTGATATCCTAGAAGCAAAGAATAGAAATTGAATCTACTGTTCACCTCTTAAAAGAGTTCTCAAAATGAAAACTCCCAGGAATATTATAACCAAATTCCTGACTTTCCAAGTACAGGAGAAAATATTCCAAACAGCCAGAAAGAAACAATTCAAATATCATTGAACTAGTGTCAGGAACACACAAGATTTAGCAGCTTCCAATTTAAAGGGGTGAAGAGCTTAGAATATGATATTTTTTTGTGTCAAAAGAGTTAGGATTACAACCAAGAATAACCTAACTGGCAAAACTAATTATAATCCCTTGGGGGAAAATAGATAGTTAATTAAATAGAGGACTTTGAAGCTTTCCTGATGAAAAGACCAGAGTGAGTAGCAATTTTGACATTTAAATAGAAGATTCAGGAAAAGTATAAAAAGGTAAACATGAAAGATAAATCATAAGGGACTTAATATAATTAAAGTTTTCATATTTCTATGTGGGAAAATGATACCTATAAATCCTAACAATTGTATAATTATTGGGGCATTTAGAAGGAGTATGCATAGATAGAGGGCATGGATATTAATTAATGTTGATGGGATGATCAAAATAAAATGAGTAAGGAAGAGGATATACAGGGAAAAGAGGGAAAGGAGAGGAATGGAGAAAACTACATCCCATAAAAGAGGCATGCAAGGAAGAGCTTTTACAGTGGAAAACATTTTAACACTTTGTCTTCTTTTTTCCCCTCCTTACCCCTCAACCTGCTTTAGGGTAACAGGTACTGAAAATCAAGAGATGTATTAAGGACAACGTTCCCCACATATCTGAGGTTCCAGGGAGATTCCCATTCCAGAAGTCTAAAGATTGTGCTTGCCTCCCTCAAAGTCCTCTCTTAAAGTCCTCCTCTACATCTCAATGATATTTCTGAATCCAAAGAAATCCTCTCTCCACTTATGCAGGTACTCAGTATAGCAGGTGACTACTATAGTAAGCTCAATAATCTCTCTGATAATAAGTAGTTAAGTCTCCCTCTGTATATTCAACACAAAAGAAAAATAGGGCTGTTAGGAACTCTTAGGCTTGGGCTGAGGTGGGGGTATATAAGAATCCTGTCGTGTGTTATCAAGGAACATTGAATGGAATTACAATGACTTGGGTGTCTTTGAACAAATCACTTAATTTCTCAAATCTTTACTCTCCTTTAAAATTGAGTTTGTGACACCTGCCCCTCCTATCTCAAGGGGCTATCTTGAAAATTAAGTCATGTAACTGGTGCAATGGGGTCTGGAGTCAGGATGATCAGAGTTCAAACCCAGCCTCAGACACTTATTAGCTCTGTGATTCTCAGCAAATCACTCAATCTTTGTTCTTAACCTTGTTTCTTCATCTGTAAAATGGGGATAATAATAACACTTACCTCCCAGTGTTGTTGTGAGGACAAAATGAGATAATAATTATATAGCACTTAGTAAGGTTAGCATTATATGTAAAACAATTTATAAACCTGGGTTCTACAAAAATCAGCTATCATCATCATTTTTTAAATTATTGTTGTTATTGTAAATTTTAACTCCTTTATACACTATCTTTTCTACAGTATTTTTATTGCTATGGTTATTTATATAAAAGTTTTACACCAATTTGATTTTACAAATTCTTCTTAATCATTAGTTATCTCTGCTGCACTGTGCTAGGCATTAATGATACAAAGAAGAAATGAAGCAAGACCCTGCACTTAAGAAAATTGCAATCTAGCACAATCTTATTAGACTACTGTTGTTCTTTGTCCTTGTTCTTGAAGAGGATCATAGTGATGTCATGACTTACAGTGAATTGGATTTAAGTGAAGGAGGGCTGTGCAAGGTCACCAACTTTACTCTCTCCTCCAGAGCCATCTGGGTTTAGTGGCAAGATATATATTAGGATGACTGGAGATGGCCCCAGATGTTAAGGCAATTGGGGTTAAGTGACTTACCAAGGGTCACACAGATAGTAAGTGTCTGAGGTGAGATTTTAACTCAGGTCCACCCAACTTCAGGGTCAGTGCTTTATCCACTGTGCTGCCTATCTACCTATTAGACTGTAAGTTTCATTGCCAAGAGGGTTCATGTCATTTATCTTTATATCTTGTTATTTGTACATTTTGTTTTGACACAAGAGAGTATTACTAACAAAATTCCCCCAAAAAAAGTAAAAATCCTTCTTTAAAGTATATTCTCTGAAGAGAGCAAAGCAAAAATTTCCTAATTGTATGATTACAATGAATGGTATGCCACTTTCCATTTTTGTGGAATATCAACTGTTAGATGAGAGACTTGTGAATATCAACTTTGCTCTTCCAATACTTACATTGTTTGAATTGTGATTACCGGTTAGCATTTGTCTTGATTGTTCCTAGCCCATATCACAGTATTTCATGCAAAATGGATAGAGTATTCGACTTGGAGTCCAGAAGACCTGAGTTCAAATCCAGCCTCAGACACTTATTTTAAATCTTGGGTAAATCAAAAGCATTTTAAATAAACACTATTATATGAAGTAATTGCTATGCAACAACCACCTGTGAAAACTCTGGACATACAAATACAAAAGCAAAAGTAGTCCTTGCCCAGAAATCACTTGCAAGTAACTTTTCATTAGAAAACAATAAACATAGGAGGTACCTGGGGAGGTGCACATAAGTGGTGCCTTAGGGAAGGAAACTGACATTCTCCATCCAAAAACTCTTGCAGTACTGATTTGAACATGGTTCCTTGTTAGGATCCAGAATATATGGCTGCTTTCTAAGATACCTAAAGTACTTTCTTAGTTCACAAGGAGACTACAGAAGAAGCATTTAAGAACTTATTTAGGTTGAGTTTTACTTTGTTTTTTACAAGGCTTCCTATATTTGTCTGAATTCCCCTTATTCTTCATTCCTGCCTGGATAATATTATATTATATTCACACAGCATAGCTCACTTTGTCATTCCCCAGTAGTTGAGCATATATTCCCCTTCCAATTGAGTCTCTATCTTTAAATCTTTATAGTTTACAGTCAAGTGAATGCGTCCCCTCTAAGTTCCATAGAAGGCATGTCTATATCAGAATATCTCCCTCTATATTTCACAAAAGTATTTTAAAGAACACAATAAATGTTTATTGAATTTGCTGAGTTAAGGATATGTTCTTCCCCAACCCCCCACCCCCGAGGAAATGAAAACAAGGCAAGAAATAGCAGGTGCCTAGTATAGTAGTCCTTGATTTCTTTTAGACGCTGAATTCTCTCCCCTACCAGTTCTTACCTTTTTCTTTTCCTTTCTTCCTTCCTCTCTCATTTCCTTCCTTCCCTTCTTTCTTTCTTTCTTTCTCTTTCTTTCTTTCTTTCTCTTTCTTTCTTTCTTTCTTTCTTTCTTTCTTTCTTTCTTTCTTTCTTTCTTTCTTTCTTTCTTTCTTTCTTTTTCTTTCTTTCTCTTCCTTCCTTCCTCTCTCTCTCCTTCCTTCCTTCCTTTTATTAATCTGTGAAAAAAGGGGTTCAGATTAAGAAATCTCCAAAGTCTACCAATTACAGTTTTAACTTTAAACCAATTTCTTTGTCTCTCTTTTTCACTAGATAGTTATGATTCTACATGCTGAGACAGTTAAGGGGGGAAAAAGTTCCCTGACCTCACTGAGCCTACACATCTAAAAGAGGAAATAATGTGTTCTCAGTATGTTTGCATATGTATGTATGTGTACACAGTGACTCTTTATACAAACATAGAGGTGTGTCTGTAATCTACATGAACATGAATTTATGCATACATCTTCATATATATATTCTACATATGCTTATGAAAGGCATCATGATATAACAGATAGGGAGACCTACATTCAAGGTCTACCTGTGCTCCAGGCAAATTTCTCAAATTATAAATTTCAAAGCAAGTACATTGATAGATGGAGTTTCATCACCTAGAATTACCTACCCCAATTAAATCACAAGCTCAGTCTGAAAAGTATGTATAAAACATATACACACACACACACACACATATATACATGTGTATATATGTATAAGTATATAGAGTATACACAAATATCACATACAGTGTTAGAGCTGTAAGATGCTTTAAACCTCATCTAAGGAGCAAAACCCCATAAAGTTTTTTTTCAGAGGAAAAAACCAAGGCCTAAAGAAATTAAGTGACTGGACTAATTTTATGCAGCCATTTTTTCCTACTCCTGATCCAGAATTCCTTGCATCATACAATCTAGTATAGCAGCTTATCCCCTTGGTTTGCAGTTCAACTTGATTGTCTTCAATTGATTGTCCATATATGCTGTCCCCCCCCCAAAATGGCCAAAAGAGACTGGTTTCTTTGATACTTGAGGCATAAACTAATCACTCTGACTAAGTATGAAGAGTATATTGCTTACTACTTTCCCCACATCTGTTTGTCATTAGAGGTAACTAGGTGGGATCACTTAGCCATATAGTTAGTTTATTGATGATAAAAGTTTGGATGAAAGTGACTTTTTTTAACAAGCTCAAAACAGTGGGCCCTAAATATCAATTTCCTTGATCAATTCCTCCTTTTTGAAGCCTGTTAACATTAAAGAGAAATGATAGCATCTTGAAATACAGAGTTGAGGCTGAGAAATGGCATTTTCAAAGTTAAGGCATCTCTGAAGGCGCGCGTGCGCACACACACACACACACACACACACACACACGCGCGCGCGCGCGCGCGCAAATCCCTACTTGGACAAGTTGAAAAACCTTTCTGGCATTTCAAACAAACTAAAATTTTTAGCAGATAGTAGGAAACTCAGCTAACAGCTTCATCCAATTGGAAAACATCTTCCCTCTACACTCTTGTATTGTTTTCTGTTCCATAACATTAACAATAACTCCTTTAAAATGAGGTAATAAAGAAAATGCTAGAGAATGCAATATTCAACATATCTGTAAGGATAGCTATTAGAAGTAAGACATTTGGCTAATGTGCCTGCAACAGACCTAGCAGTTTAATTCACTCTTGTGGAATAAAATTGATTGCAAACATTTGCTCAGCATTCTCTCTATCATTCTAGGTGCATTCTGCTCTTTGAAAAAGCATAGAAATGACATTTTACATGCCTCAAGCTTTAATGTAATACCATGAAGGTAATAATGTCAAGTCATATTCTCTCTTGGCATTTCATGAATATCTTCATTAAGATGAGAAAAGCTGCATTGCTGCAGGTACAGCTGTGGTAAAACAGCTGGAATGGTTTACTTGCATGTTGTAGCTTCATTTTTTTTTTCATTAGCATCAATTTCATGTGCATTCATCCTTGGCGTTGGGTAGAGGGAGGAGTGGGGATGAGAATCTAAAACAATTGCTTAAAACAAAGATAAAAGGCATGTGGAGTTGTGGAAGATTTCTTTTTTTTCTAGCAGTATCAAATTCTCATTTTCTTAATTATTGGTAAGTAATAAACCTTGGAGCAAATATAATCAGATGACCATACCTTGCAAAAAAAAAGGAGATGGAAATTTTATAAATCCCATCTCCTTTGTATTATTTGCATACATTCCTTCTTTATTCTAGACTTAGTATCAAAACAATTAAAATCTGAGATTTTTTTAAAAAATGTGGATGCCCAAAATTAGAAACTAAATTGAGGAAAGGATAATCAAACCAATTAAAACAATTTCTCACTGAAGCTTAACCAATCTAAATCAATTACCATAAAGTGGCAGTTACCAAAAGAAGCTAAAAACAAAAAAACAAAAAACACCTTCAATAATTGCCTTATTTGCCAAGTGGAGATATACATCTTCCAATAATTTCACTGGTTTAGATTATAAATTTGTTGGTAAAATATTAAAGTAAAAGGTCATGGAAAATTATAAGTATCATTATCTCTTAAATTGTGGGAAGGAATGAAGTAAATGTGCCCTACTAACACCTCCTCCCCCACCCCGACCAAGCCTAAGCAAAGTCATCATCTTGGTCTGTAAGAATAAAATTAAAAGGAGGTCAGCAAACTGATGAAAGATGGAAAAGATCTGCAAAGTAAAATTTTACAATAAACTTTTTACCATCAAGAACAGTGAAGTGATTACATCTGGACAGTAATAAACATGATTATGAGGGAAAGGAAATGGCTCAAATGAAAACAATCATAGGAAAAGCAGTTACTATATCAATTATATAGAGAAGAGGCCTATCCTGGGGATGATGCAATTTTGAAGGCATCAAAGCCTGCTAGTGTCTTACTTTGTATATCTGGTACATGGTGGAAAGTGAAATAATAATGACAATAATGAAAATTTTATGGCATTTTAAGGTTTTCAAAGCACTTTACTTAAAATTAAGTCATTTGAAACTCATAAGAAGTCTGTGAGGTAAGTAGAAAAGATATCATTTTATAGATCAAGAAGCTGAGGCTCAGGCAGTTTAAGTGACTCACCTATGAAGACACAACTTCTATAAGTTTAAGTAAAGATTTGAACCTATATCTTCTTGACTTTAACTCCAGCCCTTTATCCACTGCTTCATGCTGCCTCTCAAAGAGATGAAAAGAGCACATAAAGATGGGAGTCACAGAAGACCATACAAAAATTTTGCTTACCACATAAATTTGCATAGGACTGGCCTACTTAGTAGAATATTCAAGCATGGCAATCATCCCCTATCCCAAAGCTACCAAGAGGCAGAGCCCCAGTACAAAGAGACTCTGGGTCCAGACCTCTTTGTGTTACATCATGCACCTCTAAAAAATATTTTAAATGTCACACTCTCTGCTCTCCACTTGAGCTGAGTTAATAATAGCTCGTGTTTCTCTGTAGTTTACAAAGCATTTTTTCTATGCTCTTTCCTCTAATTTCAATAACTGTATGACTACAGAGAAGGCCTAAATTTCTCATGATGAATTGGCCTTTAGGAAATCAGAATTGAAATGCTAAACATATGTTTCTTTCAAAATGTCTTCTCTTTTTCCCCCTTCTCTGACACAATGTACCCTAGAGTAGAGACCAAGAGGTGGTGAAAAACTGTAACATTCAGCATTAACTGAAATTGATCCTCACAAATTTCAGAATGTATGTGGGAATGTGCAGAATAGCAAATTCCCCTGCCAAACTGCAAAAAAAATGATCTGCAGTGAAGACAACTGACTGGGATAGATCTGAATACAAGTTTTGAAATAAAGCATTTACCACTGTTAGACAGGGGTTCCTTATGCTGATGAAAATACAGCTTTGATAAAAATAAATAAACAATCCTACTAAATGAAGTCCTCTAGCATTGGCAGACATAAACTAATAAGAAATGTGGAATCTCAATAATAAAATATTTTATTCACACACTTGCCTTAAATGAATATCAGCACACTATCACCAAGAGATTTCTGTTTACCATGCTTTATTGTGTGTGTTTTTCTAATACACAAGAACTAGTGTCCTTTCATTAATGATTGTTTTAAGCCTTAAACTATTATAATATTAAAGTTCCTTAACTCAGGGGAAAAATTTTAAAAATGTGCAATTAACCACACTCATTGGCACAGTGTCATGCTGGATATTGCAATTCTCCAGTGGAACTGTGGCCACATCAATGTGGGGAATTCCTCTTAAGATGCAGATTGAAACCCATCCATGCCTTCCGAGACTATCCAATTCTTGTCAAAGTCTTCTAATAAACTCACCACAAAGAGTCCATCCAACATATGTATGGCCTCTTGCCAGATATTTTTAACAATATATGGGTGACAATTATATGATATTCAAAGATCAAATAAATTATGGGGGGAAAACCAATGTCAACAAATATTCATTTGATGATTTCAATGTAAAATTGTGATTTTTAAACTGAATATTTTTTCATGACTGTGTTCTGGCCCCTTCATAAACTTTTTGAGAAATATTTATCCCAAGTTATACAACAGAGTTCAACTTCATTCCTGAAGTATTTTGCTGCTGATTATTAAGTTTTTCCAAAGTAGCTTCATTCTGCCTCTAAGACCAAAGATACATAGGTAAGGTCAAATCTTGTACTCCCAGATTTCACAGAACTCCTAGATCCCAGAGAACCAAGAGAAGCCAAGCACTTAGCCGCTATTTTTTTTTTTTTTTAGTGAGGCAATTGGGGTTAAGTGACTTTCCCAGGGTCACACAGCTAGTTAAGTGTCTGAGGCCAGATTTGAACTCAGGTACTCCTGACTCCAGGGCCAGTGCTCTATCCACTGCGCCACCTAGCTGCCCCTTTAGCCGCTAATTTTTAAAATGATAATGGGAAGAAATGGGAGCCCTTTACTTCTCAGCTTCTTATTCATAACTCTTATTCCAAAAATTGGAAAGTCAATATTGAGGATGAAATACAAATCACTTGTAAGTCATAGCTATTCTATGAGGTTTCTCAGACAGTCTTTTCATTCTCACTCAAAACCCTTAAGCAAAATGTATGTGACTCTAATAATTATCATACTGCTAAAGGAAAATGTGCAACATTCCTTGGCAAGGAATAAACTATACATACTGTACTCCTTCAGAGAAGCCCTACAGAATCTTGAAATAGTTTCCCTACCATTCAATTGGTCAGATTGATGAACATTGTATACAGACCTCTGTTTTGCTCCTGGTATTTCTCCTGGAATTACCAGGAAGCAAATAACATATCAACTCTTTCTCAGCCCTTTCTGAAGCCACACTGGCTCTCAGGTAGATAGCAATCTTCCAGGTGAAGGATAACCTATTAAGGAGGACTCTGGCAAAAATCTATAGGCAGTGGCTAAGAAAGAGACCCTACTGTGATTTTTATAGGACAATATATTTCCTTTACCTTTATAGAAATGCACTCTGGAACTCCCAGAGAATAACCTCCTCTTGCCATATAACCCCCAAAATTTCAATCAGTTTTGGTATGAACAATGGACACCCCCACCCTGTATATCTCAGCTAGAATAGAATCAGCACCAGGTGCTTTGCCACAGGAGAGGAGCCTAATGACATTCAAAACCTTTTCTTCAGTTGGTAATTTATCTAGAGAGGGATTGAAGTAAATGCTCAGTGGCTTCTACATTGATTGATGATGGTCTATTGAGAATACTATGGAAGTGTTTAGCCCACCTCTTCAAGAGAAGTGCTCTAATTTTTTGAGATTCAGCCTTCTGGTAGTCATTTTGCCTTCAGGCTGCTCCTTTTGTTGAATGTGACCATTTAGCTTGGAGAGGGTAAGTCTATGATCAGCCCAGCACTCTGTACCAAATATTGCCTTCTTTATTCTCATATCCTGTCTGTCTCTTCTCCTTAAAATGACATAGTATATTAAAATGCCAATGTTTGCTGCAAGGATGTATCTACCATCATTTAGGAAAACATAAGACAGTGTTGGTTATGAGAAGGTCATGAGATGCACAAATTTTTAATAGTAAGTGACTGTTGCTGTTGCTGTTTCCAACTCCATTCCTCCCAAAGACTCCCTGACATATCTGTTAGTCTAAACCTACTCTAGCATTAAACCACCCAAAATTATAAGCTTATCCTCTTTTGGCACATTGATGACAAGGGTCTCTGTCTATAAATTTTTTCTTTGATTTCATTAGGGTTCCCCATGGTGGAAATGATGATCACTGATGATGGTGGCATGGCATTTTCTTGCAAGTGGCAAATGCATTGTCATAAGCCTCTCATTTTTGGTAAGCATACAAGCTTGTTGTCAAGATTAGATTTGATTGTAAAACCTTTGTCAACTTCACAATGCTACCCTTCACTGCACCCACTCCAGAAAAACATGTATCCCACTCCAACTAATGTAAGCTGGCCTTCATTTGTCAGCTTTGTTTCACTCAGGCATGCTATTTGGATGTGATGCCTGCTGAATTCTCTCACAACAAGAGCTGTTCATTTTTCAGGTCTACAGATTTTGTATTGTCTATAAGTATGTGCACATCCTATGCCCCAATGGGGGATGGAATCATCTTAGCAGAAGTGTTTTTATACATTTTTTTGTATGTGTTTCAATGTCAGAGTAGATAAACAGGCCAGAGTTGAGTAAGCTGACAATTTTAGCGCACTTTTTCTAGACCCTTCCTCACACCAGGAGGTGACTTAAAAGGGTGCTCAGATACCCAGAGGTCTGCCAAATTACACTGCTGTTTCCAGTGAGAAAAAATTCCTATGGCCTAGACTACCTGTAAACAGTGTTGTGATGACAGCTCCTAATGCATCTGTACCTACTGCTTCTTCACTTACTTGTTGCCACAGGACTTTGTAAGTAAAAATGAAAAAATGGTATGGGTCATGTCTTTTTATTCATGACTAAATTGGATTTAAGTAAGGCAGAGTTGCATAGAATTGTCAGTCTCACTTTCCTTTCCAGAGTCATCACAGTCCAGTGGCAGGACATTACCACCACTTATTCACACAAGACCTTTCTTGATCCATGCCCCTACTCAAATACTAGCCCTCCTTCCCTCCCTCTCTCCCTCTTAAAATCATTCCATCTTACTTAATATTTCCTTTGTATTAATTTGTGTACTTATTTTATCCTGCCAGTAGAAAGTAAGGACCGAGAAGGCTGGGACTAGGTTTTGCATCTTTATTGCCTGGAATGGGACATTGAACATTGTAGGTATTTTGTTGTTCAGTCATTTCAATCATTTCTTACTCTTTGTGACCCCATTTGGGAATTTCTAAGCAAGAATGTTGGAGTGGTTTGCCATTTACTTCTCCAGTTCATCTTACATATGAATAAACTGAGGCAAACAGGGTTAAGCAGCTTGCCCTGAGTCACACAGCTAATAAGCATGTGAGGCCAGATTTGACCTGAGGAAAATGAGCCTTCCTGACACCAGGCCTAGCACTCTTTCCACTATGCTACCTAGTTACCCAGGTTTATTCTGGGTTTATTTTGGGGGGGGGAGTGGGGGTTTGGGTTTTTTTTTCCTTTTTTTTTTTTTTTGGCGAGGCAATTGGGGTTAAGAGACTTGCCCAGGGTCACACAGCTAGTAAGTGTTAAGTGTCTGAGGCCACATTTGAACTCAGGTCCTCCTGACTCCAGGGCTGGTACTCTATCCACTGTGCCACCTAGCTGCCCTACCCAGGTATTTAATGTAGGTTGCTATTTAATAAATGTTAATTGAGTTGAACAGATTAGCAAGCATAAAGGACAATGAAGAGAAAACTGGAAATATACATTTTGATGTTAAAAGAGAGGAGAAAATGCTATTTTTTTGTGTCTTTGAAGAGTGAGGGAATATAAGAACTGCTCCTATAAATATTTGACACCATAAAATCAATATTGAAAAAATAAATCACTTAGAAAGATTTAAGAACGTCTATCATTGCAAAGACCAAGGATGATTTCAAAGGACCAAGAATTGCTACCCTACAGAGAGGTTGTGATTTAATATGCAGAACTAGAAGTACATTTTTGGACTTGGTCACTCACTGTGGGAATCTATTTTGATTCTGCTTATTTCCTAAAAGAGGTTTGTATTTCTTTTTTATAAGGGGTGAGAGGGAGAAAAATAAAATTTTGATAATTGAAAAACTAAAATAAATAATATGAAAAGAGAGCTTTTGTAGCTCCAAGTTTCAGTGGATACTGGTGACCCATATCTCCTAAACAGGAAATACACACTCCCCAACAACAGTGATAATCACTGTCAGGTAATGTGGCCTCAAGGACCCTAGTTTTCTTTGAGGAGAATGGGTACTAATAAGAAGCAGAACTGCCAAAAACAAAGTTTGCCTAATTTTTTTGACTACTTTGACTGGAGCTGCCTTAGGGACTTAGGAAAATGCATTTGATTTGCTGGTTTGATTACCAACTCTATTTGCTACTTCTCTTACCTTACAATGCAGCTCAAGTACCACCTTTAACTTTAAGTCTGTTCCCCTCAAGTGCTAATACCTTCCCTTTCAAACCTTGTATTTAATTGCTAAGATTTATTCTTTTCATATGTATTTTTAATTTACTTGTATATGAATTCTCTCCCCCCACCCAGAATGGTAGCATCTTTCAAGTAAGAACAGTTTCATTTATTGTATTTGCATTCCTAGCAACTAACCTACATCTTGTCATGCAGTAGGTATTTAATAAATATTTCATGGTAGATTGATGATATCTTGGGAAAGTCACTAAAATTTTCTGGATCTTTCTCATACATTATATAATATCTTAATTTACTTACTGTAGATATATATACAAATGTGTGTATATATAATACATATATATATATACTTTATTTTCCAACTGAAATAGTTATATATATTTATATAAAAGTAGTACATATATATATATAAGTCAAATACATATGAAAGTTTTATATATATATATATATACACACATATACATAGTAGGATACATATAAGTAGCATATATATAGTATATGTGTGTGTATAAAGTTTAAAATCACTTCCAGTTCTAAATATAGTATTCTATGTCTTTCAGACATGTGCTTTTGCAGTAATGTACCTTATTATTATTGACAAAAAGTAGCCTCAGGCATGCTAATCACCATTGCACAAATCTTCAATGACTTAATGTAAGCATTGAGGATGAAGAATATTCCATTAGAAATCCTAATTCATCTGAAAGGACTAGTCAACTACATTAATATTTCTAAATCTGAACACTGCTTCTATACTAAAGCAGAAAAATCTCAGCTCAGGAGCACATTCCAGGTTTTGGTGTTATAAGAATATGGATTTATATAGACAACCTTGACACTTCTTGGGAACTCATCAGCAATCTTTGTCTCTAGACACATAGCATTATCCAATTATAGTTAGCATTTATCTGGTATTGTAAAGTTTGCAAAGTGCTTTGCTCATATTGTCACATTTGACCTTCGCAAGAACCCTGCAATGCAGGGATGTTTACTATCCCCATTTTACAGATGAAGAGACTGGAACTGAGAAAAGGCAAGTGACTTGCCCTGGGTTACACAGCTAGTAAGTGTCTGATAGGGTTTGAACCCAGGTTTTCTCTACTCCAAATCCAGGGCTCTATTCATAGCATGACCTACTTATCATTTAAAGAAATTGCCTCTTTTCATTACAAATATAGAGCTCAAGACATTCAGAGAAATTACCAACCTGTCTTTGTATAGAGAGTTTCTTCATCCAGCAGTTCCACAAAGGCAAATAGGTGCCTCAGTTTGATGTAGGAGGCAAAAAAGGGGTTAACAGAAAAACCAAAGAAGCAAGCTCTAATTTAGATCTGAGTTCTAAGAGGGATTCAGACCCCCAGTTAATGAATAACTTAAGACTTGAGTCTGGGCCTAGGTTCTCATTATTCACATTAATCAGCACTCATAACAAGAACATAAAGAGGCAGGTCATAGATAGCTTAACTATAAGAATGATACACAGACAGGGTGGAGAAATTCTAACTGAGAATGAAAAGGTTACATGGGACAGAAAAAGACAAATTTGTCCCCAGATTTGCCTTATGACAGGTAAAACCCAATAACACACCTCCACAGAAAAAGGTGCTCTCCTTGGCAGTTGGCTTATGCCCCCAGGAACTCCAAATTAGGATAAGCCCTTCCCTGTACCTCCCAAATGTGGAGAATATTATAATGAGGACAGGCCCTCCCTTGTACCTCCCTAATGATGAGATTATTATAATTAGACTGATAATCAATTTATCCATACGATAAGTATAACTATCTTTCCTTTCCCTATTCGAGAGACACCTTCATGATGCTCTCCCTGTGTTCACTCACAGCATTGCAATAAAACTTGGGAAACTGAGTCACTGAATCTTGTAATTCTTTTGGCATGGCTCACAATCAATTTGACCCTAAATCCATCCCACATCAAGTTGATAGAGTGCTAGGCCAAGAGTAAGGAGGTTGTTCTTTTTCAGTCATGTTTTCAGTCAAATCTGACCCATTCATGACCCCATTTGGCATTTCTTTGGCAAAGATACTGTAGTGGCTTGCTAATCCTTCTCCAGCTCACTTTACAGATGAGGAAACTGAAGCAAGTGGTGTTAAGTGACTTGCCTAGGGTCATACAGCTAGCTAGTATGTGTCTAAAGCTAGATTTGAACTCAGGAACATGAGTTTTCCAGAATTCAGTTCTGGTATAGTTTCTAGGGTATCATATAACTTTTGGAGTCAGGAAGACCAGAGTTCAAATCATGCCTTAAATACCAGCTGTGTGAAACTGGGCAAGTGATTTAACCTTTCCTTCACTTTCTGAAGCAATAAATTGGGAATAATATTAGCATCTATCTCCTATGGTTGTTGTAAAGATTAAATGAAATGATATATGTAAATGTTCTTAGCATAGTGCCTGGCTCCAGGTAGGTTCCTAATAAGAGCTCATTCTCTTCCTTCCTTCATTAATGAAACCAAAGGTCCCATACCTATTCCTTTCATTGCAAGCAGTGATGTTGATGAGTTATAAAAATATCAAAGTGATAGAACTTAAAACAATTTCTCAGAAAGCTATTGAAATGAGAATAGTTGATTTGAAGCAGGAGAACCCACAATAAAATCAAACATCTCTAATCCTAATTCATGAAGACATTTGGTTCATAGGCAAGGGCAGATGAAAAACTGTTAGAATCTCTTGGTGGGGTGGAAATTTCAAAGTTATGTTCAAAGACTTTAGGCCAAAAATTAGGAATGAAGACAGAGAGATAAGGACTGTGTACCAGGGCAGAGGAAACCTCTTATACAAATAGTGTGATGGTCCTAGCTCACTTTCAAAGTAGCTTTATCCTATAAAATTCTAGAGAATGATCTGAGAAGAAGTGTCCATTACTTCAAAGAATCATCCATTAAAGTTTCATGATTCCCATTCCTTGTGTTTCACTCCATAATTTCTTCCATTTTTTTTTAAATCTAGTCTTTGCCTAAATGGAAGAGTCAGCTCTTATTTTCTTTGTATCCTTTTGCTTATAATCCAAATGTAAACATAAAAATACAGGTTTGGACAATGAAAAACATTTTCATAAAGTGGTAAAATCAATGTACTCTATGCATATTTAGCCTTAAAAACCTAATTATGAACATACATATGACTAGGACATTGTCAGTCATATGGATAGCTGCTTCTCATTCCCGTGCAGGCATGTAAATAAACTGTTTATGAGTACCATGGTATTAGAGCACAACTACAAAACATGTCAGGTCATTTTCTGTGGGATTAGGACAATCAGGCAATCATAACTGTACCCTGATTATCTATTCATTTCTCAAATTCCTATTTACCCTCTGTCCCTGACACATTTTCAAAGGCAGGGGCAAAAATAATTGGGTCAAAATTTGCATGCATATATATATATATATATATATATATATATATATATATATATATATACACAATGAAAGTAATTGCAAGAACATGTTGGGCAGTTGTAATTGTAAGCGTCTGATTAATGTACTCTCAATTCTGAGTCCATAGGTAAATATTACTTGTATAGATATGGTAGGGCATATGAAATTCATCAGGCTAACCTTGGCTTTTGGAATTTGAGCAATCTTGATGGGGCGATCACTATCATCATCCCATCATCAAATTCTAAAAAGCAAGGCATTATACAAAAAATATTTCATCTTATCTTCACAACAACCTTGGGGCATATGTACTATTATTATCTCCATTTTATAAATAAGGAAACTGAGGCAGACAGAGGTTAAGTGACTTGCTCAGAGTCCCATAGACAGTAAGTGTTTGAGGCAGATTTGAACTCATCTTCCTGACTGAACACTTCCATGGCTCTGTCCACTGTCACCTCATTGCCTAATTGTAATTGTCCCCTAAGTCTCAGACCTATTTGTCTATTGATAAATCTTGGCATTTCTACTATCACGATATCTTTCCTATACATTACTTTCTTTTCACTCATATAGCCATCATATTTCTCACAGACTTCATCACCTCTCACTTGTATTATTGCCATAACTTTTTTCAATAGATTTCCTGTTTCTAAACTCTCCCAATCAAATCCATTCTTTACTCAGCTGCAAAGTGATTTTTCCTAAAGCACCAGTCTAATCATGTCACATATAATCTAACTCAATTGTTCTCTGTTACCACCTTGATCAAACATAAACTCCTCAGTTTGACATTGAAAGTTCTTTATAACCTGGTCTTTTCCTACCTTTTCACACATTTTAGAATCTAATTACAAAGGATTCTACACTTGATACTCCATCTTGTATCTCACTGCTTTTGGCCCAACTGCTCCCCATCACTATAAAGCTCTCCCTCAACATCTTAGTTTCTCAGCCTTCCTGAAAATGAAAGAGAATTGCTCAGGCAGAGCCTTAGGGGTCAATGAGGTTTGGTAGTGAAAGGAAGAAAAAATAATTTTAAAAAGAGGAAGATCAAGTAAAGGCTTTTTGTTTGTTTTAAAGTTAGAGGAGACCTGGGCATATTTGTAGGCAATAGATGGAGTTATAAAAGAAGGAAGGAGTTTGAAGATGAAAGAGGGAGGTAATGTTTGAAAAAACAATATCCTATAAAATATAGGGATTTGGGGATGGGAAACAAGGAATAAGGGATGAGATCTAAAGAAAGAGTAATGGTTAGCCTTGACAAAGAGAAGTCTCTTTCACAAAGCCTAAAGTTGAAGAAAGGGGGATTTGAAGAATGGAGTAGGAGAGAGGTAAGGAAGCTCTTAACTAATAGAATCAATTTTCTCAATAAAGAATGAGGTGGGGTGGGGCAGAGCCAAGATGGCAGAGGAAAGGCTATGACTTTCAGAGTTCCCAACAAACCTGTCAAAATAATTCCAAAAAATGATACCAGACAATTCCTGGGGAAGCAGAACACATAAAAGAACAGAGTGAGATCACTTTCCAGCTAAATACTTCTTAAAAGGGCAGCAGGGAAGGTCTGTTGTACCTGGGTGAGAGAGGAGCACAGTGTGGTACAGATCCACCCCAGGAAGGCTGTGCCTCCAGAGCCTCAGAACCATTAGCAACAGCAGCTTCTGAAACTCAGCTCACAGACTGGTGGGAGATCTGGTGGTTGGCAGGGAAGAAAGAGGGTCTCTTCTGGAACAGAGGCAGAGAACTGTTGTGTTGCTCAGGAAGCAAAATTGAGGGGCAGCAACTCAGTGGTAGAGGTGACAGGTACACCAACTTTACAGACTACAGAGAATCAGACTTCAATCAGAGTTCTGCTTCCAAGTTAAAGAGCAAGCAGGCCCATGGTTCCTTATGGGTCAGGCAAGCTGGGAATAAGCCTCTCCTTAAATCGTATGACCTGGGACCCCCTTTAACTTGGGACAGTGCATACTGGAAGCAGCACTCCACATTAAGAAGGAGGTAAAGGGCAAGAAATAGGCAGGCAAGATGAGCAGACAGAAAAAGCAATGGACCATCAAAATGTTCTTTGTCGACAAGGTAGATCAAAATATACCCTCAGAAGAAGATAACAAAGTCAAAGCTCCTACATCCAAAGCTTCCAAGAAAAATATGAATTGGTCTTAGGCCATGGAAGTGCTCAAAAAGGACTCTGAAGATAAAGTAAGAGAGGTAGAGGAAAAAATGGAAAGAGAAATGAGAGTGATGAAAGAGGGTCATGAAAAAAAAACACAACAGCTTGAAAAGTGAAAATGGCCAAATGGAAAAGGAGGTACATAAACTCTCTGAAGAAAATCATTGCTTAATAATTAGGATTGAGCAAATAGAAGCTAATGACTTCATGAGAAATCAAGACACAATAAAGCAAATCCAAATGAATAAAAAAGAGAGGGCAATATGAAATATTTCCTTGGAAAAACAGCTGACTTGGAAAATAGATCTAGGAGACATAATCTGAAAATCATTGGACTACTGAAAACCATAGTCAAAAGAAGAGCTTAGACATCATCTTCCAAGAAGTTGTCAGGGAAAATTGCCCAATATTGTAGAAGAAGAAGGTAAAATAGACATTGAAGGAATCCACCAATCATCTCCTGAAACATATCATAAAACAAAAATTTCCAGAAATATTATAGCCAAATTCTAGAGATCCCAGGTCAAGGACAAAATATTGCAAAAACTAGAAAGAAACAATTCAAGTACTGTGGAGCTACAATCAGGAGAACACAAGACTAGCAGCTTCTACATTAAAAGATTGGAGGGCATGGAATATGATATTCTTGAGGGCAAAAGAACTGGGATTACAATCTTAATCACCTACTCAGCAAAACTGTGTGTAATCTTTCAGAGGAAAAATAGGACTTTAATGAAAAAGAGGACTTTCAGGCATTCATGATGCAAAGGCCTGAACTAAACTGAAAATTTTACTTTCAAATATAAGACCCTAGAGAAGCATAAAAAGGTAAACAGGAAAAAGAAATCATGAGGGATATTAAAAGATTAAACTGTTTACATTCTTACATGGGAAGATGCTACTTCTAAATCATAAGAACTTTCTCAGTATTAGGATAGCTGAAAGGAATAAATTTGGACAGAGTGCACAGGTGTGAATCGAATATGAAGGGATGATATCTGTAAAGCATTATTTTTTTATCCTTTTGGGGGGGCAGACAGAGTTGGGGTGGCTTATGTCTGGGGCTGGATCTGGGCTCAGGGCCTCCTGGGTCCAGGGCTGGTGCTTTGTCCATTCTGTCACCTAGCTGACCCAAGATGACATCTTTAAAATAAAGTTAAGGGGTAAGAGGAATGTACTGTAAGAAAGGGAAAGGAGAGGTGGAATGTGGTAAAGTAACTCACATAAAAGAAACAAGGAAAAGCTTATGGAGTGGAAGGCAAATAGAGGAAAGAGCTGGGGTGTGAGTATTATTCTCATCAGAATTGGCTCAAAGATGGAATAATATACACACTCAAGTGGGTATATTAATATATGTTGCCCTACAGGGAAGTGGGACAGAAAGGGATAAGGGGGTGGGGGGGAGAGAGGTGAAGGAAGGGAGTGCAGATTGCAGGAGGGGGCAATAAAAAGCAAAACACTTTTGCAGAGGGATAGTATGAAAAATGCAATCCATCTACAGAGAAAAAACTGATGGTATATTAATTCAGATTGAAGTATAATTTTTTTGTTTGTTACTCTTTCTATAGTTATTTTTTATGTTTTCTTCTACAACCTGACTCCTGTGTAGATGTTTTGCATGACTGCACATGTATAACTTATATTGAATTGCTTGATTTCTTAGGAAGGAGTGAGAAAGGTGGAAGAAAATTTGGAACACAAAGTTTTAAAAAATCAATATGAAAAATTGGTTTTTTACATGTAACTTGGGGGAAATTCTAAATAAATAAATTTAAAGATAACAAAGAAACAAACACAAATAAATGAATGAATGAATGGATTGATGAAAGGATGAATGGACAAATAAGTAAATAAATTAATGCATAGAGAATGAGATGATGTAATCTTCTGAGAGAGGGGTTGGCGGAATCCACTTAATAGAGTGAGTTAAAGAGTCAATCAAAAAGAAAAACAATAAAAGGATTTTCATGCAGAAATTGTGTCCATGTGAGTTTAGAGACCATTAATTTGTAATGGATTTAATCAGCAAGGTATGGTGACTTCTTCCCATACTTTTTGGTACAATGGAAGTAAAGATAGAAAACATAGATGGAGAGATTGACTCAGGTTTCATGTCAGTGTGGATGGCAGTAGGATAAAGAGGAAAAAAGAACGTCAAAGATGGAGGACAATATATGGTTGAAATGGTTAATTGTAAGGGTCAGATTGTAAAGAGAGGAAAGTTGGGGTAGTAGAGGCATGATGAGTTGAAAAACAGAAAGGGACAAAGAGACTAGAGATCACAATGAAGATAAATCTATGAGGAGCAAGACAGAGAAGGAAGGATAATAGACTGTGATCAGAAAAGTTACTTGCAGAGATCAAGCTTATGGGAGTGACACAGTTTAAGATTATTATTAGACCTAGGGTCTGAGCATCCCTATGGGTGTTGGACTTCAAATAATAATGGCGCACAAAGGAGTTGAAGAAATTGGTGAACTAGGGGACCAGGGTTTTTGAAGGAATATCGAAGTGTATGCTGCAGCCTCCAAGTATGAGGGCAAGTTAAGGTGGATACAAAAATTATAAGGCAAACATTCAATTCCTTGAAAGAAAAGACAATGTAACTTAGAGAATGTAATATTATAGCAAGAAGGATATTGCCAGGAGTATACACATGGAAAGAATGAACCTCGAATGAGGTTGCAGACTAATAGCAGTAAAGGGAGAGCTTCAAAGGATGAGGAGCTAAAAGTATGCTAACATTCTTATCCATCATATCAAGGAGGACATGAAAAAGAAAAAAAAAAGTTACATTGGCCTGGCTCTCCAGGGATTCAAATTCTTCTAAATAAATTCTGAATCTATAGAGAATGAGGAAAAAATATGGAATGAATGTAAGATGAAGAGATCTAGGGCTAAGGAGAGATTTTTTCCTTTTTCTTTTTTATCAGTTCCCAGTTCTGTCCTTCCTTTCAACCCCTTTTCCATCCATTAAGAAGGCAAGCAATATCATATCATTATACATGTAAAGTCATAGAAAGTATATTTCAATATTAGTAATATTAGAAAAAGAAGAAAAATTTAAAAATAAAAATAAAGTGAAAGAAAATGTGTTTCAATTGATACTCAGAGTTCTTCACTTATCTCTCAGGATGGGAGAGCATTTTCTTTTTTCTTCTCTTTTTAAAAAAAATATTTATTTATTTAGAATTTTACCCAAGTTACATGTAAAAAAACAAATTTTTTCACATTGAGTTTTTAAAACTTCGTGTTCCGAATTTTCTTCCTCCCTCCCTTCTCACCTCTCCCTAAGAAATCAAGCAATTCAATGACTTTGAGGCTCTGGAAGTCCAGCCTTCCTGGGGCTGGATCTGCGCAGCGCTGTGCTCCTCTCTCACCCAGGTAGAGCAGATGATCCCTGTCACATTTTTAAGCTGTCTTTGGCTGGGAAATGGTCTCACTCGGTTCTTTTGTGGGTTTTACTTCTCTAGGAGTTGTCTTATGGCATTTTTTGAGGTATATGGACAGGTTTGTTGGGGGCTCCAAGAGTCACAACCTTTCTTCACCAAGGGGGATAGCATTTTCATCATAAGCCCTTTGGAATTACTGATCAGAGTAGCTAGGAGTTTCACAGCTTGTTATCATTATAACAATGCTATTACTATTCTTGTTTTGCTCATTGCACTTTGTATCAGTTTGTCTTCCCAAGTTATTTTTCTGAAACTATCTCCTTTATCATTTTAGTATTTCATCACACTCATGTAGCCTAACTTGTTCAGCCATTCCTCTAGTGATGTATATCCCTTCAATTTTTAATTCTATGCTAGCATAAAAAGAGCTGCTATAAATATTTTATATATGGAGGCCTTTTCCTTTTTCTTTGATCATTTTGGGATACAGACCTAGTAGTAGTATTGGTGGTTCAAAGGATAAATACACTTTTATAGTCCTTTTGGCAGAGTACCAAATTGTTCTCCAGAATTGTTGGACCATGAGAAATGGAGTTTGTTAACAAGAGGTCAGTGAGATAAATATTAAATATGCAAAGGAAGACCTATACCAGGTGATAAAGGATGAATTAGCAGAACTAGAATTGATTACACACTTGTAACAGCTAGTTAAGAGAGAAATAAAGAAGATAAAAAGAAGAAATGGAAACATAAAGCAAAGGGAAACAGGAATTTATAGGAAGTCTTTGAAGGAGACATGGAACAAACACATTGATTTTGCTTATTTCTTTCTTAATACTTAATTTGATTTTGCTTTATACAAGGCTAAAGTTTTCTTGACTTCCTAAGAAAATGGCTGGCACATAGGTGATTAAAAACTCTTGGTTAACTTATAAATGTATTTTTCTTTAAATAGATCATTCAATAAAAGATTGCTACCTACTTTGTCTAACTTTATTATATCTTAGAAGCCATTCTTCTTCATGAGGAATGAACCCCCAATTTAAAAATAAAAGGTCATGGTTTAGTGTGTTTACCTTTTTCTTTTCTTTTCTTTTTTGTTTTATTGTGTTTTCTTTTGTGGGGCAATGAGGGTTAAGTGACTTGCCCAAGGTCACACAGCTAGTAAGTGTCAAGTGCCAGAGGCTGGATTTGAATTCAGGTCCTCCTGAATCCAGGGCCAGTGCTTTATCCACTGTGCCACCTACCAGCCCCCTAGTGTTTTTCCATATGCAGAAATTCAATTTATAAGCTTTCCCACCCCAAGGACATTGTAATTTATGAAGCAATGTAAGTTTAGACAGAATTCAAACTCCTATACCACTTTTTGTTTTTTGTTTAAACCTAATGGCTTGTTTGTTTAGAAAAGATATTGGAAGGGGAGTGTGCAAAAGAGGGCTTCAACTATTTTATATGTTGCCATGTTGGAGTATTAGACTTTTTCTGTGTATCTCCACAAGACAGAACTAAAATCAATGAGTATAACTTTTACAAGTTGATTTAAATTCAATATAAGCAATGGCTTCTAACCAGTTAGAACTGCCTGAAGATGGACTGGACTGCTTTAAGCTTGTGAGTTCCTGTCATAAGAGGAATTTTTTTTAAAGAGTATTTTAAATGTCCATGTTTTTGAAGAAGGATTAATGTTTTGAGTAAAAGTTGAATTAAATGACCGTCAGGAGGCAATTCCAAATCTGGAATTCTATGATTCTACGAACATTCATATGAAGTGTATATTCATGCTGAACATATAAAAATACAATCTGAAGAATTGAAAAATGCAGCATCTAATTATCAAAACATGTTTCTTCCTTCCCAGACTGCTTTTGTTGCAGCAGGAGACACAATCAAGGGTTGGGACATCAGAAACTCAGTCAAAATAACAGGACTCAGAAACCCTGATTCCTAGCATTTTCCCCACAGAATGAAAAACATGGTTTATATTGAAATAATTCCCAATTATAGAAAGTATATTTTCCTGTAAACAATGTTTTAAAGTTCAAAACTAGAACGCTTGTAACTAAGTATCTCACCACAATTACGTGATTGTGGGGAAGTCACATACCATTTTTAGATGGGCTCCAACATCTTTTCAATCCATGAATCACATTTGGCTACTAATATTCTTATCCTTTTCTTTGTCACTCTTACCCTGAGAAATATATTTTCTACTGTTTTAAATAATACTCAACCATTCAAATTATCATTTTGAAAAAAAGACTATTGTCTTTGAAGGCTTTCAACATATTACATTAGGTAAATTCAATGGAATCTAAAGTGACTTTGTCTTTTATCCATTAAAGTCACTTGGACCAGAATGAAATGTATTAATTTAACCTTAATTATAGCAAAGTGAAAACTAATAATTACATCTGCATTTTTAACAGTGATGATAATTTGAATAACTATAAATATCAAGGACACTTCATTGAGTAGCAGAGCATATTCGTTATGATTATAAAAATATAATTAGAAGAATTTAAAATCCATCATCTTGTTCAACAAACTTATTTCCATTGTCTTTCCAGATAGTTTGTATTGCATCAGGAAACACAATCATGGGCTAGGGAGTCATAAACATGCAGATAAATAAAATTAAATTGATAAATCATTTTTGAAAAATTATAGCAATACTTTTTTCTTTCCTTTCAGGATGTGATAATTTCAGAAACTAAGAAGTGCATTGACAACAACATAACCAAGAAATTGCAATATGAAGGATTAAATTATGTACAGGGAAATATAATAATGCCTCATTTAGTAGTGATGTTTTAGGAGATAAATAGAAATAAATCCATTGGCTTTTATTCTGGCCACAAAAGAAACAGAAATATGAAGGCAATGAAAGAGTTAAAATATGCATGAGTGAAGGAGCTGCCCACCTCAATGAAATCATTGCCTCAGTTTCCTTATTTGTAAAACAGAGATAATAAATATAGAATCTCATAGGATCCAGATGATCAAATAGGAAAATATATGTAAAACATGTTTTAACTATAAAATGCTACATAAATGTCAGCTCTTATTATAAGATATAGTAAAAAGTATTTTCAGTATATTAATGTCAACTTAATTAAATGTGCTTTTATTGAAGTTAGCTGCATGAAGTATTTTTCTATAATGATGTCAATTAGTAGCATATAACTGATCGAATTCACTTACCACTTCAGTTTTCAAAAATATTCCTGTTAACATAAATAAACATTTATTTATTATTATTATCAGCCATTACCTTAGTAATGGCCTAAACAATCCACTGAAATGATAAGCATAATCCCTATTTGTAGTGACTGTGTATTTCTTAGGTATAAATATTCACACTAAAAATTTGGCAATTTACTCTTGGTGACTTATTAGAAATGGCTCTAATACACTGTTGTATGTGTAGCAAACAAACAAAATTTAGGGAAAAAAGTGGGTGATCATGAATTAGAGAGTAGCTGAATAAATAGTGGTATATGAATGCAATTAAATACAATTGCCCTGAAGGAAATGATGCATGTGGTAAATTCAGTGAAACAAAAATAAAAGATTTGGATGAATATAGGGAAAAGAGAAAAACCAGGAAAACAATATGCAAAATAACTATAATAATATAAAAATAATTCTAAAAAGTCTCTGAATTCATTAAATGCAATGAACAATCCTGGTACTGCGAGACGGACTAGATGAAACATATTGGCATTCTCTAGGAATAATGATGGGGCATAGTAGCTGCAGAATACTACATATGTTAGCAGATGAGATTTCTTTGTTCGTTGCTTATATTTAATTCAACCATTATAAAGGAGATTTCCATGGTTCTATATCAAGTATTGCTGTGAAATAGCACTGACACATTTTTTTAAAGTTACAGAGCTCTCTGTATGTGAGCAAACTGTGAATATATTTCATAGGAGGTGAAAACTTGTGATGGATTACCCAGGTGACTTAGTAAGGACTTGTTTGGGCATAGCATACATTAGAAGTCATAAATATGAGGAGACTTGGGAATAATTTGATAGACATTTTCACAAGCTCAAATACTTTGAGGATACTTTCCTAAATTCCAGTTAGTTTTATTTTTCCTCTCTGAAAACACTGGACAATTAGATTTTTTTATGACCTCAATTTTAATTTCTTCCTTCTTTATTATTTACCTTTTTTCCTTTTCTTTCATTTTTAAAAACTAGATCTCTCCATCTTGCCAAGGCTAGAAGTGCAGGTGCTACTCAGAGATAAAATCCTATTGGTCATTATCATTGGGGCTTTTACCTTTTTTTTTTTATTTCCTATCATGGCTGATTGGCTCCTTCCATAGGAAACTTGGTGACCTCCTATTCTCTGAGACTCATCATACTGATATCATATAAAGTTGATTCATTTACCCCACCATAATTCAGAAGTCCTGAGCTCAAGAGATGTGTCAGACTTAGGCTTCCTGTTAGCCAGATTGAAGGTAAATATAATAACTACTTTTCTCTTTTCTTACAACTTTGACTTAAACATACAAGTTGCTAGAAACATACTTTTTGTTATTAATCAAAAAAGGAAAAAAGGTAATTAGTTAAAAACCTAAAATAGATAATTTTGATAACATTAAATAAAAAGGCTTTTACACCCCCAAAATGAATGCATCTAAGATAAGAATGGAAGCCATCAAATGGGAAATCTTTTTGTCAATTTTTTTGAATAAGAATTTGATATCTAAGATCTATAAACAACTTGTAGATCTCTCTTTTCCTCTCATTCACTCTTTCTCTCTATCCCTTCTCTCCATACATCTCTTTCTCCAGTTGCATGTATAAGATGTGTTTGTGTATGTGTGTGTGTGTGTGTGCATGTGTGTGTGCATGCCTGCATATATAATGATTGTTAACACATTAATTTGGGGGTACAAATGCTTCAAATGTAAATGAAATCTCTCTCCATAAGATGAGTGGCCAAAAGACATGAACAGTTTTCAAAATTAGAATTGTAAACTCTTAACAACCATATGAAAATACTTCAAATGCCTAATAACAAGGGAAATGCAAATCAAAACAACCCTGAGGTTTTACATCACAACCAACAAAAGGACAGATGACAAAAGATGGGAAGAATAAACTCAGGGGTTGTGAAAAGATATTTCACTGCTGGTTAGGTTGCAAATTAGTACAACCAGTTTGAAAAGTGAGTTAAAATTGTTCAAATAAAGTGGCTAAATTTTTGCACCAATAGATTCAGAGATTTCACTGCTAGATACGATGCCAAAAGAGGCCAAAAACATGAAGAAATACTCTGAACATGGAAATATTTATAGCCATGCATTTTTGTGGTAGAAGAAACAGGAAACAAAGTAAAAGCTCATTGATTGAGTAAAAGCTGAACAAAATGTGGTACATAAATGTAACTGAGAAAGTGCAAATGTAATGAATACAAAGAAGCATAGAAAGATGTAAACTGATGCAAAGTGGAAAAAAAAGGAGAGCCAAAAAAAGCAATGTACACACTGACTACCATGTAAATGGAAGACACATACAAATGGAAAATGAATGTTATAAAATTTCAAAAAATCCACATTGGCTTTAATAAAAATATGAGAAAATGCATTACTCTACTCCTTTGAAAAAGGATAGGGGAAGGGTTCAGAGGTGTGGAACATTGTCTATATTGGCTATTTTTTTAAATACACTGATACATTTTGCTAATTTTTTGCCCCTTCCTCTTTTTCTTTTTCAAAAATGCATAATTATAGGGGGCAGATAGGTGGTGCAGTGGATAAAGCACCAGCCCTGGATTCAGGAGGACCTGAGTTCAAATTCGGCCTCAGACACTTGACTATTAATAGCTGTGTGGCCCTGGGCAAGTCACTTAACCCTCATTGCACCATAAAAAAATACATTATTTTAAAAAAGGATCAGGGGGAGGGGAAAATAGGGAGGCATAAAACGTGGGAATTGGGTAGATGTTAAAACAAAATATGTCAACAAAATGTGTTTTTAAATTTACCTGTCATTAGTTGTGTTAGAGGTTCCTTGATAATGGAGTGATGAGATGGAAAACAGTCAGTTGACAACATAATATCATCAAGTGCAATATGTCCCCGGTGACCTTCCCCAACTTGACCTTCAAAGGTGACTTGGAAATCCTCATCATTGTGCAGAATTAGTTCTTTCCTCTTCCAGTAATTGCCTTGCTCTCCAATAAGACAGAGCAGGACCTTTTTCTTATTTGTGATTGATACCTGAGAAACAGTGAGAGCTCCAATGCCCTTTCCATACATGTGATAGTGAAAAATTATCTAGAAAAAAAAATTGACATTTAATGTGGTTCTGTTCACTTTTCTCATCTTTAATAATTTCATACCATACATATGCCTTTATTTCTAATACCTAATAGCTTGCTGAGACACTCACCCACTCCTGCTCTTTGCAAATTCAGTTGCAAACATAACAAACCCCAGGACAGTTCCAATGAGAAGAAATTATGAATGGAACCACAAAAATTCTATGATGTGCACTTCTATGACATAGTCTCTGAAAAACTAGGTTATTCCTATGTCCTGATGAATCATCTAAAAAAGACTGATTTTTACATACAATCTTGATTGGTCCCATATGATCACATATCTACATTTATACATCACATATCTATAGTCTCTCAAAGATAGCAAATTGAAAGGGACAATCTAGTCTGAGCTGGTCATTTTACAGATACTATAACTGAAACTCAGTGAGGTATAAAGGACTTGTCCAAGGGGTCAGTTACTAAGTTACAGAGCTAGAATTCAAACCCTCATTCTCTGTTTCCAAATTGAAGACTCTTTACACTGGATCAACAAAGTTCTGATTACCATTTGTTTGATAAGATAAAAATATATTATCAAATAAATGCAATATCCATCAAGTGCTAATAGATTTACTAGAGGCACCATGTATACTGGGGCAGCTAGGTGAAGCAGTAAATAGAGCACCAGGCCTGGAGTCAGGAAGATATGAATTCAAATCTAGCCTTTCATACTTATTAGCTGTGTGACCCTGGGAAAGTCACTTAACTCTGCTTCAGTTTCCTCATCTATAAAATGAGCTAGAGAAGGAAATGGCAAACCACTCCAGTATCTTTGTCAAGAAAACCCAAATGGCTTCATGAAGAGTCAGATACAACTGAAATGAATGAACAACAACAACTTGACCTTTAGAGAGTGTCCATAAATAAATTTGAACTGCCTTAGAACTGATCATCTACCTTGAAGGTTAATGGGGCATAGAACCAACCATTTTGGTAGCATTATAATAAAATAGGGAAAACTGGCCTGACTACAATTTCTTTTTTTTTCTTTTTAAAGTTTTTCTAGTTACATGTAAAGGGAGTTTTTCAACATTCATTTTTATAAGATTTAGAATTCCAAATTTTTCTCCCTCCCTCCCTTTCCTCCCCCCTCCACAAGACAGCAACCAATTCTATATAGGTTATATATGTATAATCCACAAATACTCTTTTATTTTAGTCTTTGTTCAATCAATATCAGTTCTTTTTTCTGTAGCTGGATAGTATGCTTCATCATTAGCCCTTTGGGATTGTCTTGGATTATTGTATTGCTAGAGTAGTTAAGTCATTCACAAGTGCTCATAGAACAATACTGCTGTCACTGTGCACAATGTCCTACTGGTTTTGCTCACTTCACTATAAATTACTTCATGTGAGTTTTTTCAGGTTTTTCTGAAATCATCCTGCTTGGCATTTCTTATAGCACAATAATATTCCATTACAATCATATACCACAGCTTCTTCAGTCATTTTCCAATTGATGGACGTTCTGTTGATTTCCAACTCTCAGCCACCACAAAGAGTTGCTATAAATATTTTTGTACATTTTTTCTCTTTTTTCACAATGACTTTGTTAACTGTTTCCCTCTATCCTATTCCCTTCCCCATTATGTTTTACTCTATTATCCATCTTCTTTCACCCTATCCTTCCTCAAAAAGGATTTGCTTCTGACTGCCCTCTCCCCCAATCTGCCCTCCCTTCTTTTGCCCCTCTCTCCTTATCCCCTTCTACTCCTATTTTCCTGCAGGGTTAGATAGATTATTCCACCCAATTGAGTGTGTATATTATTCCCTCCTTGAGCCAATTCTGATGAGATTAAGGTCTTTGATCCTGTAATGATGAGTGTAAACTTCATTTACTGTTCTACTCCTCCCCCATCTCTCTCTCCACTCCATAAGCCCTTTCCTGTTTCTTTCATGTGGGATGTCACAACATTCTAAACTCTCCCCTTCCCCTCCACCAGTACATTCCTTTCACCCCTTAATTCTAGCCTAAAGATGTCATCATAGGGCAGCTAGGTGACACAGTGGACAAAGCACCCACCCTGGACCCAGGAGGACCCGAGCCCAAATCTGGCCTGAGACACAAGACTCTCAACCACTGTATGACCCTAGGCATGTCAACCAACTCCAACCACCCCACAAAAAAAGATAAACAAAAAATAAATATTTTGCAGATATCATCCTTTCATAATTAATTTCTACCTGTGCCCTCCATCTCAATCTATTTCCATCATCTGCCCTAATACTGAGAAAGTTCTCATGAGTTAGATGTATCATCTTCCCATGTAGGAACATAAAAGTTTAACCTTTTAACTTCGCTCTTAATTTCTTTTTCCTGTTTACCTTTTTATGGTTCTCTAGGGTCTTGTATTTGAAAGTCAAATTTTCCATTCAGTTCAGGTCTTTTCATCACAAATACCTGAAAGCCCTCTTGTTCATTGAAGTCCCATTTTTTCCTCTGAAAGATTATAATCAGTTTTGCTGGGTAAGTGATTCTTGTTTGTAATCCCAACTCCTTTGCCCCCTGGAATATCATATTCCATGCCCTCCAATCATTTTATGTTGAAGCTGCTAGAACTTGTGTTATCCTGACTGGGGCTCCACAGTACTTGAATTATTTCTTTTTGGCAGTTTGCAATATTTTCTCATGGAACTGGGAGCTCTGGAATTTGGCTATAATATTCCTGGGAGTTTTCCTTTTGGTATCTCTTCCAGGAATTGATCGGTGGATTCTTTCAATTTCTATTTTGCCTTCTGGTTCTAGAATATTAGGGCAATTTTCCCTGATGATTTTCTGGAAGATTATATCTAAGCTCTTTCCTTGATCATGGTTTTCAGGTATTTCAATAATTCTCAGATTGTCTCTCCTGGATCTATTTTCAAGTTCAGCTGTTTTTCCAAGGAGATATTTCACATTGCCCTCTATTTTTTTATTCATTTGGATATTTTTATTGTGTCTTGATCTCTCATAAAATCATTAGCTCCTATTTGCTCAATCCTAATTTTTAAGCAATGATTTTCTTCAGAGGCCTTTTCTACCTCCTTTTCCATTAGGCCAATTTGGCTTTTCAAGGCATTGACATTTTTTTCATGACCCTCCTGCATCACTCTCATTTCTCTTTCCATTTTTCCCTCTACCTCTGTTACTTTCTCTTCAAAGTCCTTTTAGAGTGCCTCTATGGCCTGAAACCAATTCATATTTCTCTTGGCAGATTTGGATGTAGGAGCACTGACATTGCTATCCTCTTCTGAGGGTGCACCTCAATCTTCCTTGTCACTAAAGAAACTTTCTATGGTCCTCACCTTTCTCTGTCTTCTCATCTTGCCTGTCTTTTACTTCACTTTTAGCTCCTTAAAGTGGGGCACGGTTTCCAGGCTGCACTGTCCCAATCTTCTGGGGGTCCTAGGTGGTATGATTTAAGGTGGGGCAGGTTCTTCACTTGCCTGGCCTGTTCCCTTGTCCATACTTGGTCAACTTGATAACTAACCAGACTGTAAAACTTTGTGTACTGTAGTTGGCAGATCCAATGAGCCTATGCCCCTCCCCCACCTGGGCCACTGTTACTCAAGCCTACTTCCTGGTTCCCAGCAGGGGTGAAAAGCCCAAGTTCAGCCTCAGTACCAGCAGAGACCCCTGTAATCTCCCCATGCCAAGGGCTCAGCCCATTGTGAGCTTAGTTCTAGACCACACTTGCACTGCAGCTGATTCAGGGGCTCTGGGAGTCTATTTCCCTGCTTGGTCTGCCTAGGATTGGATCTGTGGTAAGTGTAATTGTGGGGTTGGGCTCCACTCCTGCCCCGACACAGCAGCCCTCTCCTGCTAACCTTTTAAGTTGTCTTTGGCTCGAAAATGATCTCAGGATGTTCTTTTGTGGGTTTTGATGCTCCAGGAACTGTCCTTTGGCATTATTTGGAGGTTTATTTGGAATGATGGTGTCATGAGTTCTGAGAGCTTACTGCCTTTCTTCCATCAGCCTGAGTATCATTTCTAAACCATCTTAGAGAAACTTAACTGTATGGCATAATCATGATGCGAATTTGTAACTGTTTTGCCTATGGCTACCTAAATCACACAATGTGGAAAAAAAATTCTGATTTTGGCAGTCAACTTAAACATTATGCATGTGATTGGCATGTCACTATCCACTATCACATTCTTTTGCACCATTTCCTTATATCCACATGCAAAAATAATAAAATTTAATTTCCATATGTAATATCACATACTTCCTTTTCTGCATAATGGGGACATTCCTGCTGAGGGCCATGTAAGCTAATCACTAGGACAACATGAACACATAAAAAAATATGCTTCAAATTTTATTCCTTCTAAGGAGTTGTTCTTTCTCAGTGGAAATTTCATGATGACTCAGTTTAAATTCTGTAAAAATGCTGCTTTAGGGTGTTTCACAAGGTGAGGCATAAAAGGTGTTTTTCTTTGGAATTGACAGGTAACTCTACTTACCTGATAAACATATTTTATACATGAAAGAACCAATCATTACCAGTACTGACCTTCCACTTACTCCTCTGTATTCAATACGTATCATAAATATTCATATAATGAGCTATTCATCATTAACTTTTCTATATTTCTTCCAGGCATTCTTTATTATTCCTACACAGATGCTTATAACAGTGGGGACTATCATTCTGGGGATAGGAAAGAAAAGAGGGAGAAGGCCTACTCATTTGTAAAATGATACTTTAAAAAACCATGAAGTTATTATTTAAACATATCTTTAAAAAAAAATTACATTTGAATTTTATAAGATTAGAATTTGGTCTATCTTGTTTTATAATTACTTATGTTAATGCCTCTTCTAACTAATTTGCATTATTTTACCTAGTATTCATTATATAACTATTTTTAAAAATTCTTTACTGATTTTTTAAAGTATTGAATGTTTCAGGGAGATAAAACAGCAATATTTATCTAAATTTTGAAATTCTTTACAATTTAAATAAATTATAAATTATAGTAAGGAAGGGAAAGAAAGAAGAAAAAGGACAGACAGAAAGAGACACAGAGAGAAAGAATACCTCCAAAGTATTAAGGAAAATAGAATAATGAAATAATCATTCACATTCTTATTCTCATATCTATAAGCCCTTGAGCTAGGTATTATTAGCCTAATTTTACAGATAAGAAAACTCAATATCAGAGAGGTTAAGTGACTTGCCCAGAGCACACAGCAAGTAAATGTCAGAGTCAGGATTTGATTCTAAAGTCCTGTCTGCAAGTCTGCTATTCTTTGAATTATGCCAAGTTGATTTCTAGATCAAATAGGATTTAAATGACTAAATAAGTTAAATGAAATATCAGACAGCAGGGATAGAAGAGTCTTTGCTCTTGAAGTAATTATGATGAGACTAATTTCCTCTACAAAGTAGATCAATCAAAAGAAATCTTTGAAAACTCTACTTTAAAAGAATTAGTTCCTATATACATATATTAACAGTGATTAAACCAACATTAGTCTTCTATTTCTAGCTCTGCAACATTTGCAAAAGTATGTTTTAAATCTATATTGCTCAAAAGACTGAAACATTAATTTATTGTATAAATTGCTCTAAAGTAAATCGACCTTATTCACAGAAAATACTCAGCATGTATTAATTAATAGGAGAAACCTGCTTTTGTGGTAGACAAAAAGTCTAGCTATTGTTAATAATCAAAATGATTGGATAAAATGAAATGAGCACCAACTTTGCCAACATTTTGCAGCCACTGATTTGTCTTTTTCTTAATTTTAGTAATCTGTGAATTAATTTTATTATAAAAATCCTCAACCTATTACTGAATATATTCCACAATTTGGTTATTCCATAATTTCATAGTAATTCCTTTCACACAACTCCTTTCCAATCTCACTGTCCTCTTAGTTATTCTCCTTTCATGAGTTTGCTTCTCATACCTCTGTACTTTGGAAAACCTGGTCCTCCCTTCTCAACTTCACCTTGTATATATTCTAATTTCTTTCATAGCACAACTCACTTTCCACCTCTCTCCCTCAGCTATTATTCTTTTCTGTCTTTAAATTATTTGGTTTAGAATCTCTGAATCAAATTTTGAATTCCATGCCATATTGCTTTAGTAGAATGTAAGCTCACTGAAGGCAGGGATTATTATTTTTTTCTTTATATTTCCTGTGTCTATCACTGTGCCTGACACACATTAGGTACTTAATGTTTGTTGAGTGGATTTGAATTCCTGAATGCTGTCTTAGGTCAAAACTCAAATTCAGCACCAAAGGAACATATACTTGTGTGCACATGTATGTATATGTGTATATATATATATATATATATATATATATATATATATATATATATGTACATGCAATCTTGGTCTTCTATCATTTCAGAAAACAATCTTCTACCCTATGAAACTTTTGATGAGTAAATTTGCACAAACAATGAGTATTGGAGAGAGCTCTGAATTTATAGTTTAAGAGAGTTGCCTGGTGCAATAAGAGATTAAGTAATTTGCTCTGAGTTATATAGATAGCATATATAAGAGGCTTGCCATGAAATTAGTTCTTCCTGACTCCAAAGTCAGTCCCCTATATACCAGATAATATTCCATGGTTTTTGTCCTGTCTTAACAAAAAAAAAATGTTCCACACTCACTTCTTTCACAAAGCAAGGGTAATATATAAAGTTTGATTGTTTTCTGTCTTTACAATAAGGCAAGAAAAAGTAAGAATCATATTCTGGGTATGTATGTGTAAACACATATAGAGATATATGTATATTATGTCTATATGCACAGGTGTAGATGATAGCTATAGAGATAAATCAGATATTTATAGATGATATACATATAGATAGAGGTAGTTACAATATAAATGATATAAATAAAGATAGATATAATAGAGGGGGGAGAAAGAAGAAGAGAGAGAGGAAAAGAGAGAGAGAGAGAGAGAGCTAGTAAAGGTTCTTAAACTACTATCCTATACATAACTCAACTATAGCAGAACATGTTCCTAGAACAAGGCTACCAGATCTTCCTTCAGGGGTTTAAGTGAACTCCTCATTTTCTTTTCTTTTTTTTTTTTGATTAAATATTTTTTCAATTATCAATTACTTGTTTTCCATACTTCTGACCACCCTCCTCTAATGAAAAACAAAAACAAAATTCATAACACATATTGAAAGCAAACCAAAACAAATTCTACATGTGCATTCATTTGGCAAATTAGTCCTTCATTTTTCTGTCAGGATATGGGTAAACATTTTGTGAGTTCACAATCTAATGATGGAGACAACATAAAAGCAACTACATAAAAACAAGAGAGAGACATAGAGATAGAGAGAGAGAGAGAGAGAGAGAGAGAGAGAGAGAGAGAGAGAGAGAGGCAGAGGGAAGGAGAGTATATATAAATATATAGAATAAATTGGAGATAATAGAAGAAAAACACATTATTATGAATTTGAGAATGATAATGTTTTTGAATCTGTCACTGGGGGGCAGAGCCAAGATGGCCTGAAAAGCCAAATGAAAAAGGAAATACAAAAGCTCTCTGAAGAAAATTATTGCCTAAGGATTAGGACTGAATAAATGGGAGCTAGTGACTTTGTGAGAAACCAAGACACAGTAAAGCAAATACAAATAAAAAAAAAATAGATGGCAATATGAAATATCTCCGTGGAAAAACAGCTGACCTGGAAAATATTATTGGACCACCTGCAAACCATGACCAAAATAAGAGTTTAGACAGCATCTTCCAAGAGATTGTCAGGGAAAATTGCCCTGATATTCTAGAAGCAGAAGGTAAAATAAAAATTGAAAGAATCCACTGATCACCTCTTAAAAGAGATCCCAAAATGAAAACCTCCAAGGAATATATAGCCAAATTACAGAGTTCCCAGGTCAAGGAGAAAATATTACAAGCAGCTAGAAAAAAAATGAATTCAAATACTGTGAAGCTACAATAAGGATAAAACAAGATCTAGCAGCTTCTACAATAAAGGACCAGAGGGCATGGAATATGATATTCCAGAGGGCAAAGGAACTGGGACTACAGTCAAGAACCATATACCCAGAAAAAACTGAGTATAATCTTTCCAAGGAAAAAATAGGACTTCAAAGAAAAAGAAGACTTTCAGGCATTTGTGATGAAAATACCTGAACTGAATAGAAAATTTTACTTTCAAATACAAGACCCTAGAGAACCACAAAAAGGGAAAGAGGAAAAAAAAATCATGAGGGATATTAAAAGATTTAACTGTTTACATTCCTACATGGGAAGATAATACTTCAAATTCATAAGAATTTTCTCAGTATTAGGGGAGCTGAAAGGAATACACTTAGAGAGAGGACATGTCTGAGATGAATAGGAAGGGATGATATCTGTAAAGCATTTATTTTTTGTTTATCCTTGTTATTTTTGGGGCAAACAGGGTGAGGAGTCTAATGTCTGGGGTGGGATTTGGGTTTGGGGCCTCCTGGGTCCAGGGCTGGTGCTTTGTCCACTGTTCCACCTAGCTAACCCATGATGACATCTTTAAAATAGGGTTGAGGGGTAGGAGGAATAAACTGGGGAAAGGGGGAGGAGAGAGGCAGACTGGGGAGAGGTAGTTCACATGAAGGAAACAAGAAAAAAGCTTATGGAGGGGAAGGGAAGAGGGGGAAGGAGTGGGGGAGTGACTGAACCTTACTATCATCAGAATTGGCTCAAAGTGGGAATAACATATATAACTCAAGTGTGTATGGTAATATATACACACACACACACACACACACACACACACACACACACACACACACACACACACACACACATATATATATATATATGCCCTGAGGTAAACTGGGAGGGGAAGGAGATAAGCAGGGGATGGGAAGAAGAGGGGAAGTAGGAAAGAGCAGATTGGGGGAGGAAGCAGGAAAAAGCAAAACACTTTCAAAGAAGGTGAAGATGTTCTGCATAACTGCATATGTGTGACTTATATTGAATTGCTTGATTTCATAGGGAGGGTTGAAGAGGGAGGGAGGAAGAAAATTTAGAACACAGAATTAGCTCAAAGACTTTAATCTCATCAGAATTGGCCCAAGGAGGGAATAACATTTACACCCAATTGGGAGGAGTAATCTATTTAACCCTACAGAAAAGGTGGAGGGGAAGAGGATAAGGAGGGAAAGTTGAAAGAAGGGATGGCAGAACAGGGGAGGGGGCACTCAGAAGTAAAATACTTTGGAGAAGAAATAGGACACAAGAAGATAAAAATAAAGTAAATATCATGGGAAGGCAATAGGATGGAGAGAAATAGTTATGATGATTGACTATAATGGCAAAAAGTATGGTACCTACTCTGCTGGGCTATTGTGAAGAAAATTCTTGTCAAGTTTAAGGTACTGTATAAAAGTTATGATGAACAGGATGCTATCAGAAAAGCCTGGAAAAACCTACATGAACTGAAGCAGAGTGAAATGTACTGTATACAAATTAACAGCAATAGATGATCTGCTGGGAAGCATGTGGATATTTTCAGCAAGGCAATGATCCAATATAACTCTGAAGGACTTGTGAAAATTGCAAACCATCTACAGAGAAGGAACTGATGGTATCTGAAAACAGATTGAAACACATTTTTTTTTGATAATTAATTAATATGAAGTTTTGATTTTATCTGTTTTCTCTCACAATCTAGCTAATGTGGAGATGTTTTCCATGACTACTCATTTATAACTTATACTGAATTGCTTGAGTTCTTGGGGATGGGGCGGGGGGGGGGGGAGGGAGGGAGGAAAGAGAAGTTGGAACACAAAGTATTTTAAAAATTGATGTCAAAATTTGTTTTTACATGTATTTTGGAAAATAAAATTGTAAACAAAAAAATACATTTATCTCACTGAATTAGCAATTCTTTGCTGTATTTTCATATGGAAGAATAAGGTGTTCAGAAACTTAAGCCTGCTTCTATTGTTATTACCATTACAATTTGAAAATTATAAACCAAAGAGTTCAGTAATAATATGGTGATCATCACAATTTTCATTTCAGAAATAAAAGTTATACTTTCAGTAGTCTGCTCTATCAAAATGGGCCTAATCACTGCCAAATGCCTGAGAGAAGCTGGGACTCCTTGAGATGGGGGAATGGAATACTTTCTAGTGAGTCTGGATTCTTGAATGTCATTACCAAAATTAAGCATTCAGAACATCCAAAGCTGGAAAAAAGAACTTTGACTTGACCTAGTCTTTTTAGTTCCCTTGAGTCATCACATATTGAGTAATATAGTGAAATCTCAACCAGGATTCAATCAAGATCTTCAGTTAGCCATCAATTCTTCCACTTCTGCATTTCACTTAAGAAGAATGACAAATAACAAAGTAAACATTGTAAGTGTGGTTACTAAATGTGCTGATACCAGGCATTTGTTCAAAGTATACATAGAAAACGTTTTCAGAGCATTTTATTTGGAACCAATCGAAAGTGAGCTGGGATTCCAGAGCCTACGACTGCTCATACAAAATTCTACAGTGAAATCTGTTATTCAAAATGATGACCAGGAGGTACAATCCTTAACCATAAAAATAGCTCCATTCCATTCAGAAAAATAAAAAAAAATAAAGATTCAAGACAGAATTATGTTCATTATGTTATATTTACTAAAGAAGAAAAAAAGGAACACACTTTTAGAAAGATTTTGAGCAATACTTGTCCAAACTTTTCAGCCTACATTTAAGAGCCTCCATAATCTGGACTCATATACCCTATAAAACCTTATTCTCTATCCTACTTAACCTCAATGTGATGTCTATTCCAGAAAGGCTGGTGTCCTCATTGGCTTGACCAATATTTCATATTTATTCTTACCTCTATTCCTTTATTCATGCTATTCTCCAATCTCTAGAAATATTGTCCTTCCTGTTTATAATACTTAATCCTCTCCATCCTTCATGGTCCAATTAAAAACTCACAGTTATGTCTACTCAAACTCCTTTCTAGCTCTAAATGAAATAACAAATTCTCCTTCCTCCATGACATCATTCCCAACTAGTCCAGCTCTACTCTGACCTCATTACTGTTTTTTGCCAGTTAATCAAGTACTACCTTCCAATGTCATTTATTTTTGCAAATGTAGACATTTCTTTCTAGTACAGGGGATTATGCTGAGTTTGTATCTCCTGCACATCTTCAAACTATAGGACACATTCCTCCATCATGTGCCCTTTTTTTCCTCCAAACCCAATTTCATCCTACTTGATAATATTCCAAAGTGAATACAATCCGGGCTTTTTTGTTTGTTTTTTTGTTTTTGTTTGTTTGTTGTTATTTTTATTTTGTTTTGTTTTGGGAATAGAACTAAACCGTCATTCAATTTGCTGAATTTGACGGTATTGTTTAGCAAATTTCCTTTAAGTTTTTCTTTCCTTTTTCATACCTTGCAGTTTTTGCTCCTTCTGCTTATCATTGGCTAGAAATGAGGGCTCCTCTCATTGGCTGCAAGGAAATAAACTCTTTATAAAGATGTAATGACCAGATGGGTCTTGAAAGGTGTGATCAGCAATTGGCTCAGTGGCCTATAGTTGGAGTAATGCCAGCTTTTAAATTCAATCCAAATCATCATTTTGATTCTGCTCCCAGAAACAAAGATCAAATTCAAAATCACAGCGTCCAATGGATATACCTAAAAAGAAATCAATGGAAAGGTAGGAAAAAACAAAGAAAATATCTTGAATTAAGATTAATAACCCCCCAAACGAAGGAAATTTATGGGTTAGATGAACTCTAATATCTGAACAAATTTTAAAACTGTCACTTTTTAATAAATGGGAAACTGATTGTAAAAATAATTAGGACTTTTGGGAAAAAAGTTGGGCAGATTGCATGTTTTAATTCAAATACCTTATCCTTACAGAGTTGACTCCAAAATCCATTTTCAAGACCATTGACATGCACTTACCAATTGTGTAGCTTTTATACTTGAAAATATTATGATTTGGTTACTTTATTTAGATACTCACAAATTTTAATATGTTGCAACTAAGACATATACATGAAAGCAGCTTCTAAGAATAAATATAAACATAAAACTAAAATAGGGGGGCAGCTATGTTGTATGGTGGAATAAAGCACCAGCCCTGGATTCAGGAGGACCTGAGTTCAAATCTGGATGCAGACATTTGACGCTTACTGGCTGTGTGACCCTAGGCAAGTCACTTAACCCTCATTTCCCTGGCCAAAAAAAAAAAACAACCCACAACTAAATTAGAATAAAGGTTAAAGATGAGAGGATATGACATACAATTTTAACAGCTCCCTCTTTGCCCATTCAAAAAAGTTTAATGACACTGAAAAAGGGGGAAAGGAAAACAAAAGAAAAGAACCATTGCAAGAAAAAGGCATGATCACTATTACTCTTTTCTAAGGAAGTTTCACTAATATAAATCACCACAACAAGGAAGTAATTGATCTAGAAGCCATCTTAGTTTCCATGGCTGGTAAAGAGATACATTAGTCAATGGCAACAATGGTTTGCAATATGGGATGGGAGACATATGTGCTCTTACCACTTAGATGGGCTGGGACTGTATTACTTTTCTGTTTATCAGTGTGTAGCTTACAGTGTTCTTGGCTTAACAGAAGTTTTAAAAATTCATTTTTAATCTTACAGAAGATGTTTTGTGGAAATAACAAATGAAAACACAATAGGGGTATTAGTATATCACTCCAGTTTTCCATCAATTTGTTCTCTTACATTGTATGGACTGGGGCTATTCTGTTTGCCATCATAATTCTCCTGTCTGTCTTTTGTGTCACATTCTCCATGCATGTCATAAGTGGTAATATGTGGCTACTTACACCTACCATGCATCTTTTCTATTAACCTTTGGGTCACCTAGAATTTTGATTCTTTGGAGATTTTGCATAACCATACTAGAGGAATACTTCTGTTAAAAAAAGGTATCTATTGCTTAAAAGTGATGCTTTGTTCTGTTAAAAAAGTACAGAATTTCCCAGTGCAAGTTAGGCCACTCTTTTTTATTCTTTTAAATTATGGGTCCAGTTCATTGACTATGTACATCATCTATATTATCTGTTACTACTGATAAACAAGTGCTATTGGCTTTTTATCCATGTCAAAATATAAACCATTGGCCTTCATACATTTGTTCTTGTTCTTCCATGTGAATTGCTAGTTCATTTAAAAAAATATTTGTGGATCTCATTTAGGAGCATCTATACTGATCTAGAACCTTCATTAATGAGGACAATGTTAAGAGCCAACCATAAAGGCAATCTGAAAGATCTCATCATCTGTAATGAATTCCTATTCTTTTTCCCCTTGGACTCAGAGCTAGACATCCTCCCAAGAATGATCTACAATATTGGTAATGAAACATTTTCCTATTTTATATATTATGTATGTCATACATACATGCATATATGTAGTGTGTATGTAGTGTGTGTATATATATATATATATATATATATATATACAAAATTGTTTATACACCTATAATCAGTTAATTATACAATTATAGATATGTGAGCTGGTAAAAAAAGTCATTTGTGAAATTCTACATGTTTTTACCTTTTCATATTTTCATTGCAGGAGCCTTTAAGACATGTATAGATTCATCTTTCTTAGAAGTATGTCACATTGAAGAGAGACACAATAGGGAGAAGGTAGAGGTCAATTTAAAAAATACAGCTACCCTACATAATTTCAAAAATAGAAACAAATTTACTAGAGAAAATAATAAAATAAAAAGCAAAAAATTCTCAAAAGAAAATTATTTTATGTAAAAGGAGAAAAATGAATAAATGAGTTAGGAAAAATAAAGCCCCAACATCATTAATGAATGTCTGGGGTTGGGGGTGTGGGGATGGGAATAAAGAATGATTGAGCAAGAGAGATTAAAATAAAGCCATAGAAATGGCAATGAATCTTTCACAAGATTAATCATGTTAAAAAGACTCCAAGGTTCAACCTCATCATCTTGAGTGGAAGTTTAGAGTTTTGAGGGAACAGGAATAAGAATAGCATAGTATAATATGGTATCACTGAGTAAGACTAAGGGAGTGTCCACAAAGATGAAATCATAGATCTACAAATAGTTTATCCAACTTCCCCACCTCTATTTACTTCTTTAAGACATTCCTTTCTCCTATAAAGACTTCCCAAACAGGTATAAGTATCAAGTTCTGTTTTTCTTTCAAGGCCCAGTTCAAGTGTCACTCATTATTAAATCATTTGTTTCTTATTCCCCCAACTGTATAAATGCTTTTTGTCATAACTGGTAAAATACTACATATCTATTCTTTGATATTTATCATATTCTGTTTTCTATTATGTTTATTTAGGATGTTATTATTTAGTGGCATTATTTGCCTATTTTATCTCCTCAATGAGATGAAAAATTGCTTGAAGATAAGAAACATACCATTGGAATCATCTTCATCTTTGACTAGCACAGTTCATCGTACATGATAGATAATCATTAGAAATTTGTTTAAATGACAATAAATTAATGTTCTTTTTATATTCTTTATTAGGTGCTTATAATCACATAATATTCATGAAAGCAAAGGGTGATGTATTTGAGTACAACAAAATTATATTGTAAAAGTGTTTGTAGCACTGTTTAAAATCCTTACACTGTTTGGTTATTAAAACAAAAAAATAAGAGATATGCTAATTTTTTTACAAATGCAAAATAACTTCAAAAGAATATAAATTGGAGCACATGGATCATTATGCATAGACATTCTTCTTACATACTCTCTGAGTAATTACTCATATTTCTGAAAGTAATCTTATTTCACTTAATATAAGGAGTCATGGAATTTTAAAATGTATAATATCACTTTATTGATCACTGTCAGAAGAGTTCACTGTCAGAACTTGGGTCAGAATCCAGTTTTCAGGAGTAGACCCCAATACGTTGTTTCAGCATCCAAAATCCTCTCTAGAGCAAATCTTTTTAAACATTTTCAATAGTGATTCATTTTGCTTAGATCAACCTGCCTCTATCTAAGAAGGATAAAACCCTTGGCCACAACAGGGTCAGTCTCTCTTTTTGCCCTCTCCTGCCACTTGTTCTGAGTTGGTATGTTCCTCCTATTAGAACTACTTAGGTTTGAAGGCCTGAGATCATGAGAAGTTAGGGAGACATGATCAATTCTTTACTGGTATATATGATATTACTTAATAATGAATGTTTGTACATGTATAACTTGTATTGAATTGCATGAGTTCTTAAGGGGGTGGGGAGGGGAGGGAGGGAGGAAGAGAATTAGGAACACAAAGTTTTAAAAATCGATGTGAACATTTCTTTATACATGAATCTTGGGGAAAATTCTAAATGAATGAAATAATTAATAATGAATGAATGAATGATTACTACCAAAATGGGTGCAATAACCATTAATATATAAATCACAAGCAATAATTTTAGAAAACAGTTTAGCACAATAAATTTAAAACACACACACAGAAGAAAAATCCAGGTTAAATAAAGAGTAATCCAATTGTTCTTCTAAATTCAAAATGAATTTAAACTTTTGCTACTAATTAGGAGATGTATGATTAGTTGATGTAAAAGTATAAACATACACATCAATGTGTAAGAGAGAGAGAGAGAGAGAAACTGTGACCCAGTCCTCTAATTCTTTATTTTGTTGTTGTTTTGTTTTTGTGTGAGGCAATTGGGTTAAGTGACTTGCCCAGGGTCACAAAGCTTGTAAGTGTCAAGTGTCTGAGGTCAGATTTGAACCTCAGGTCCTTCTGAATTTAGGGCTGGTACTCTATCACTGCGCCACCTAGCTACCCCTTTTTTTTTCATACATTCTTTTTTTTTTTTTTTTTGGTGAGGCAATTGGGGTTAAGTGACTTGCCCAGGGTCATACAGTTAGTACGTGTTAAGTGCCTGAGGTCATATTTGAACTCAGGTCCTCCTGAATCCAGGGCCAGTGCTCTATCCACTGTGCCACCTAGCTGCCCCCCCCCCAGTCCTCTAATTCTAATACCATCACTTGAAGATTTTAGAGTCACTCTGAGAGGCTGACTCCAAAAATCTTTTTTTTTCTGTGTTTGGTGTATTTTTTCTACTTGGAATCATTCAAAGAAAATCTTCTAATGTATTATAAGAACACCCAAATATATCTAACAGTCTTCAGCACTCAATAAGAAAAATGCAAATTGGATCAATGACAGTACTTTTTCCACCTCCCCAGAAAATGCATAACACCCAACAAGTCAAGCTCATGGATCACTGAGGTTGTCCAGAGGTTGGTTAAAAGGAAATAGTAGGGGTCTCTGCAGGGCAGAAGCTGGAAGGCTGCTGTGTTGCTCAGGAAGTGGACATGAGTGTAGCAGCCCAGTAGGGGAGGGTCACAGCTACTCCATGTTTACAGACCACAGAGAATCAGATTTCAATAAGATTTCTGCTTCCAGGTTAAAGAGCAAGGAGACTTATGGTTCCTTACAGGACAGGAAAGCTGAAAACAAGCCTCTCCTTAAATCTTACCACCTGAGACCCCCTGTAGCTTGGGACAGTGCATCCTGGAAGAAGCACTCCACATTAATAAGGAGGTAAAAGCCAAGAAATAGGCAGGCAAGAGGAGCAGACAGAAAAACCAATGGACCATCAAAAGTTTCATTGTTGGCATGGTAGATCAAAATACGCCCTCAGAAGAAGATAACAAAGTCAAACCTCCTACATCCAAAACTTCCAAGAAAAAAAATGGAAGTGCTCAAAAGGGACTTTGAAGATCAAGTAAGAGAGATGAAAGAAAAATGGAAAGTGAAATGAGAGTGATGAAGGAGGGTCTTGAAAAAAAGTCAACAGCTTGAAAAGCCAAATTGGCCAAATGGAAACAGAGGCAAAGAGGCTCTCTGAAGAAAATCATTGCTTAAGAATTAGGATAGAGTAAATAGAAGCCAATGACTTTATGAATAATTAAGAGACAATAAAGCAAATCCAAATGAATAAAAAAAAAAGAGAGGGCAATATTTCCTTGGAAAAACAGCTGACCTGGAAAATAAATCCAGGAGAGATAATTTGAAAGTCATCGGAATATCTGAAAACCATGATCAAGGAAAGAGCTTAGATATCATATTCCAAGAAATTTTCAGGGGAAATTGCCCTGAAATTCTAAAAGCAGAAGGTAAAATAGAAATTGAAAGAATCCACTGATCATCTCCTGAAAGAGATCCCAAAAGGAAAACTCCCAGGAATATTATAGCCAAATTCCAGAGTTCCTAGGTCTAGGAGAAAATATTGCAAGCTGTCAAAAAGAAATAATTCAAGTACTATGGAACCCCAGTCAGGATAACACAAGATCTAGCAGGTTCTACATTAAAGGACTGGAGGGCATGGAATATGATAATTCTAGAGGGCAAAGGAACGGGGATTACAACCTTAAATCACCTACCAAGCAAAACAGAGTATAGTCTTTCAGGGGGAGAAATGGGACTTTACATGAAAAAGAGGACTTTCAGGTATTTGTGATGAAAAGACCTGAACTGAATAGAAAATTTGAACTTCAAATAAAAGATGCTAGAGAAGCATAAAAAGATAAACAGGAAAAAGAAATCATGAGGGATGTTAAAAGGTTAAACTGTTTACATTTCTACATGGGAAGATGATACTTCTAACTCATAAGAACTTTCTCAGTATTAGAGCAGCTGAAAGGAACAAATTTTGACAGAGTGCAAAGGTGTGAATTGAATATGAAGGGATGATATCTGTAAAGCATTATTTTTTTAAAATTTTCCTTGTTTTTTTTGTGGGGCAGTCAGGTTGGAGTGACATGTCTGGAGCCAGATTTGGGCTTGGGGCCTCTTGGCTCCAAGGCTGGTGCTTTGTCCACTGTATTACCTAGCTGACCCAAGAAGACATCTTTAAAATAAAGTTAAGGGGGGGGGGCAGCAAGATGGCACAGTGGTTAAAGTGCTGGCCGTGGATTCAGGAGTACCTGAGTTCAAATCTGGCCTCAGACACTTGAAACTTACTAGCTGTGTGACCCTGGGCAAGTCACTTAACCCCCATTGCCCTGCCAAAAAAAAAAAAAAAACCAACCCTAAAAACAAACAAACAACAAAATAAAGTTAAGGGGTAAGAGGAATGTACTGTAAGAAAGGGAAAGGAGAGGCAGAATGTGGTAAAGTAGCTCACATAAAAGAAAAAAGAAAAAGGTTATTGAGTGGAGGGGAATATCGGAAGGAATAGGGGAGTGAGTGAGCCTTACTCTCCTCAGAATTGGATCAAAAAGGGAATAACATTCACATTCAAGTGTTTATAGTAATATATGTTTCCCTGCAGGGAAATGGGAGGGGAAGAGGATAAGGGGGAAGACGTGAAGGAAGTGAGGGCAACCTGGGAGAGGGGGCTGTAAAAAGCAAAACAGTTTTGAGGAGGGATAGGGTGAATGAAGACAAAAAATAGAGTAAATATCAAGGGGAGGGAATAGGATGGAAGGTAAAACAGTTAGCAATAGTAATTGTGAAAGAAATGATAAGCAGGATGCTATCATAAGGACTTATGAAAAATGCAATTCTTCTACAGAGAAAGAACTGATGGTATCTGAATACAGATTGAAGTATTATTTTTTGTTAGTTCCTCTTTATAAAGTTATTTTGTCTGTTTTCTTTCACAACCTGACTCATATAGAAATGTTTTACATGACTGCATATGTATAAATTATATTGAATTGCTTGATTTCTTAGGGAAGGGTGGGGAAGGCAGGAGGAAGAAAATTTGCAACACAAAGTTTTAAGAAATCGATATGAAAACATTTGTTGGTTTTTTTACATGGAACTAGGGGAAAATGCTAAAGAAATATTAAAAAAAAAAAACCACCCAACAAATCCAGTAAGTTCCTTTCTTAACAGTCCATCAAAGTCTAATAGTACCATGCTGTAGAAGGCTCTCTTCTTAAAAAGTAAAAATACTTTAAGGATTACTGAACAAAATAATCTTCTTATTAGGCCTGCATGTATAGGTAACTATGTGACTTTGTTCCCCAAGTAAGATGTGCAGGAAAAATACCATCTTTTCCCAAGGAGGTTCAATTAAAAAAACTTTCAAACTCAAAATTGTGCTAAGGAAGAAGGCTTCTGTAGACTCCCTTGAGTAAGCACTACTCAGGAATTTTTCTTCTTTAGCCAGAAAGCTAGATTCTGGGAGGATATTGCCCTCTTTATCAGTCAAACAATCAATATACTCAAAAGTTTGGAGTTTGGAAACAATGCCTATGAATTACTTCCTTAGGACACATGCAAGTACCTAGCACTGACATGTATTAGATCTAACACTTGGCATGTGTTAAGGTCCAAGGTAGTCTCATGACATTTTATATAGCTCATGGAAAAGTGAGTCCTCCAAGCCGACTCCCTACCCTACAAATCTCACTTAATAAATTATTTTGATTTACCTATCAGCACTATTCTCATGGCCATTCCAATACTTGATGGAGAAGTATCTTTGATACAACTGTTAAAGACCAATAATAAGAATCTCACTAAACTGATTAGGGAACAGACCAAATAAATCATAGATATGAGTAAAAAGCTTTCTGTAATATGTTTTAATAATTTTATTTATTTTAGAATTAAAGATTGAATTGATTCAATGTAATTTTTTTTCATACAGAGAAAGTGATCCTAGAGTAAAGGATATGAAACTTCCAGATAAGGTTGGCAAGATTGGTTAAGCAAATCAAAATGTTTGTAGCTGGAAGAGTATAATCTCAATTTAAATAAACATACAATAAATAAATGTACAGTTTACTTCATATAATAAAAAGTGTTTTGAAAACTGGTTATAGAACAAATCTTGGTAAAGTGAACATTTTCTATTGATTTTAAGTATGCATATGAAGATATGCTTCCAGAATTTTTTTATGCCAAATCATCAGTGGAGAATGAAGAAATGCAACCATGAATTATTTGATGTTGCCTGGCTACAGTTAGATGTGAACAGTCAAAACTTGCATTTTCTGTGAGTGAAAAAACACATAAGGGGGGAAAAGGAACCCTTATAGTAGCTTCCTATTCTTGAAATTTTAATTCCACTTTAATTCTATATATATATATATATATATATATATATATATAGTTATATATATATATATATATATATATATAGTTATATATATATATAGTTATATATATATAGTTATATATATAGTTATAGTTATATAGTTATAGTTATATAGTTATAGTTATATATATATAGTTATATAATTCAGTATATATAGAAAAAATATATATCAATTATATATAATATATAAATAGAAAATATATAATGATATATATGACATTATATATGTATATATGTATGCATATATATATGTATGTATGTATGCGTTTATATGTATACAAAGCTTCTGATGTTATTTACAAGTCACTGTGTTAGGACTTGAAGATAGAAAGATAAAATTAAAACAATTCCTGTCTTCAAGACATTTTAATTCTACTAGTAGAAATGGTATTTATATAGAGGAATGGTCACTAATGGCTTCAAAGTAAAAGGTCTTAGATTGAGATCCTCCTTCTTATTCAACCTCTATTATCCTGGACAAGATGTTTACCTTCTCTGGCCTTGAATTTCCATTTAGTTGAAATAAAGATGTTGGAATAAATGACCTAAGTCCTTTCCAGTTTTTACTTTGTGAACCTAACTACAGAGTAATTTCTGGGACAACAGAAATGGGAATCCTTTCTGGAGACAGAATGAAAAGGTTATGAACAGGGAATCAAATATAGCATCATGGAAAAGGCATGTGAAAAAAACCTCATGCTAATTGCCTTCTGTGCTTAATGATCTTTATATCATCAAGAGAGGTATCACCTCTGACTATTTCTGTTCCTTTTATTCCCAATACTTCTAAAACAGGTGCAGTTATTTTTCATTCATTTAATGATTTAAGGAGGGTGGACTTGCATCTACTGGATTGTTGATCAGGCAAATATGAAATAACGAAATTTTATTTGTGTGTGTATGTACTCTTGGTTTATAAAGAGTTAGCAATTGCAATTCTGAAAATTTGATACATTTAAAAATAAATTAATTCTAAACATCTGCATATCTCAAATGTTTGCCACATTCACCATCATTTATATGGCACTTCTACAGTACATTCAAGAGAAGCATGAAGATATTTATCAGAAAGATGGGGCAAGCACAGATTTTCAGCTTTATGGTGTCCTTTCTCTATTCACATTTCTTCCTTTATTCCCTGACTTTAAACAAAGCTATTATGTGGTCTGACTATACATAATTATGCATGGAGGGTAGTAAATATGGCCCTACCAGCAACAGAGTGAGCTATAAAAGTAACTGGTTGAAACCAGAGCTTTTTTGCCCAGAATGCCTTAGGGAAGCTAATCTTCCTGATAAGTCAGGAGGCCAAGGCTACTGCCTCTTTCTTTGAATACAGAAGTGTGTCAGGATTATGTTTGCCATCATCTTAAAGATCAAACCTTGGAGTGAAAGCAAAAAGGAATCACTGAGAATGAAATTCATCAGTCACTTAAGTATTTACCAAGGCCCCTATGAGTGCACAGCCCAATTCTATTGGCTCTAAATATATTTTTAAAGTTATGACTTTCCAAGCTTCTCTCTTCTCTTTTCTTGAATTTAGAGGGGGAAAAGCAATGGCAGCATTACAAGTTGAATGAAAGCATTTCATTCTCATGTACACAACTTGCCAAAAAAATGAATCCGGAATGTGTTTTAGAGAGCTGTAAGTTGTGTGTTGTGATTTGATTTTTGTTTGACCAACACTTTAAGATAAAAACTAGGGGCAGCTAGGTGGCACAGTGGATAGAGCATCGGCCCTGGATTCAGGAGGACCTGAGTTCAAATCAGACCTCGACACTTAACACTTACTAGCTGTATGACCCTGGGCAAGTCACTTAACCCCAATTGCCTCACAAAAAAAAAAAAAAGGAAAAGATAAAAACTAGGTTCCTATAAGGCATACTTTACTTATCTTGGCTATGTTAAAGAGGACCCTAACAACAAAAATTGTCATCAAATAATAGGCCAAAGCTTCCATTCTAAAGCTAAAGCCCCCAAATTTAAATGTGGGGAATACTTCCAATTTACTCATCAGCAATCACTGATTTAGTTCCCCTAAATTGCGATTGAGGAGTATTTAGAGAATCTTGGTCTCTTTATGAAGGACGTTATAAAATGTGTGGGTGCTATCAAGTTAAATTCCATTACCAGACCTAAATAGGAAAATGGGCAATCAATTGAAATCTCCAAAAATAAAATAAAAATTCTAAGGAGATAAATTTGTAGGAATAAATTATAAATCTATACCAATTTTGGCATTTAGATTTTTTCAAGAATATTGTATGAACAAAGGATGAGGGTACTTGGTTTTACTTATATTTGTTTCCTAGAGTTTTATTTAACCCTCAGACCAATATTCATCAGCAGTGCTAGATAACTGCTAGAAAAGTTACTGCAGTAATGTGGTTCATTCATACAAGTATGAAGGGTCCAGGTCCTAGTTTGGTGTAGTTGACAGAAAGCCAGCCTTGGAGTCAGGAAACTTCATGGTTGCCTGCCTCTAAGTAGGTCACTGAATCGCTCGGTACACACAAGCAGTTCTCTAAGAATATCACTTGGAGAAAAGAAAGGGAATTTCATGCTGTGATTTCCCTTCACCAATGGAATCACAGACCCAGTCCAAAAGGAAAAGATTATTCTGATGATATTCCAGGGCAAATCTCACTTTCACACACCACACCACATGTGTGCACACACACAAGCACAAAAGCACACAGGGAGGAAGGGAGAGGGAAAGGGAAAGGGAGAGAGGGAAAGGGAGAGAGGGAGGGAGAGAGGGAAAGAGAGAGATTTTATCAAGGAAAGTGATATCCACTGCAATCTGGAATCAAGCTTCTTTTAATAAGGGACATTAAGGGACATAGCAATGTACTTAACTTAGAGGAAGGTGACTGGAATAGTAAGGGATCAGAAATCCAGTAATATCATATACAGTTCTGGATTTGGATTTGAGGAGAAAAATCTTAGGGGAAGGATGAGAAGAATCACTTCGAATCATAGATTTAAATGTTATAGATCAACACATCATTCTCCTCATTTTACATGCAAAGAAACTGAGGCTCAGAGATATGAAATGAATTGTCCGTGGATATACATAAGGTAAGTTATAAGGGAGAGCTAAGTTTCAAATTCAGTTCCTTTGATTCCAAACCTAATACTCTTTCCACTGCACAAGATAGTAAATAGTCTTCAAATATTTACTTGATAGGCAAAAATTACAGGGAGATGGAATTGGCTTTATATAAGAAACAAATTCTCAATAATTTGAGTTTTTCATTATTAAGAAGCTTCTTCTTAAAGAATTTACTTTCTTCCATATTAGAAGTCTTTGCTTTTTTTTTGGTCAGGAATGATGGAATGGAAACATAAACATAGGGTGGCAGTTTGGATTAGAAGATCTCTAAAGATATTTCCACCTCTAAGAAACTTTTATTTTATTATTCTAATGGCTAAAACTCTATATCCGTGTATAAATCCAATGCTTAGCTTCTTCCAACAATAGTGTTTTTCCCTCAAAGTTTTTTTTCTTATTTAAATTTTTTAAAGTCTACTCAAGGCTGGGTACCAGGAAGCAGCCTTGAGTGGTGGCGGTCCAGGTGGGAGAGGGGCACAGGTTTGCCAGAGCTATCAATCCAGTAAAACAAAAATGTTGTTTTCTGGTTGAAGATCAAATAGGTCTGGGGTTATTTTAAAACCAGATCACAGTCCAGGCAAGTGCAGAATGTGCCTCTCCTTAAACTGTTACCACCTGGGACCCCCTGAAGCATGGGACAGTAAAGCCAGGAAGCAGTGCCCCACTTTAAGAAGGAATTAAAAGTCAAGTAAAAGACTTTCGAGATGAGTAGACTGAGCAAGATGTGGACCATAGAAAGCTTCTTTTGTGACTTGGAAGATTGAGGTGCACCCTCAGAAAAGGATACCAACTTCAAGCCTCCTACATCCAAAGCTTCCAAGAAAAATATGAAGTGGGCTCAGTCCATAGAGGCACTGAAAAAGGACATTGAAGATAAAATAAGAGAAGTAGAGGAAAAAATGAGAGTGATTCAGGAAGTCATGAGAAAGAAGTCAATAGCTTGAGAAGCCAAATGGAGAAGGTTTCTGAAGAAAATAACTGCCTAAGAATTAGGATTGAACAAAAAAGCTACTCAAGCAATCTACTAGTCTATCTTTTACCCTCTTTTTCCCCCAAAATGAATAGCATTCCTAAAAATAGAACAGTAACTAACTGAATGGTTTGGGGTGACATCACTATTACTCCATGAAAAGGTAATTCCCTTTAGTCTTCCAGTACTAGAACAGAACCAACTATATATATTCTAAAAATCTCTATAGTGTATGACTAGAACAAATTCACTCAGCTGGACAAGGACTACCAGTGATTATTTTGGAGACCTAATGAAAAAGCTTTTGAGCTTCAATCACTCTGTTACAGCCTGAAATAATGAATCCCATGGGGTTGAAAACAGCTGATCCTTCCCAGTGAAGCCTGGCCTATTAACATTTAAGATGCCTGACCTACTTTCTAACATAATCTTCCAAAGTAAAATGAAAGCCATTCAAAATCCACTCAATAAAATCACAGAAAACAGCCTACTTTTTAAGGTGACCCACATAACCCATTTCTTTAGAAAAATACAGACCCATTTCTTGGATTATAATATGAGTAATAACCACTCACATTTCTATAATACTTTAAGATTTTTAAAAGGTGCTTCACTTACAAAATTCATGCAAGCTATGATAGTACAAGTATCATGATTTCCATTATACAGATGATACAGTTTAGGCTCTGATAGGTTCAGTGACTTATTATATTTATTGTAATGCTTGCATTTGAACTCTAGCAACTTCTGACTTCTACTATATCATGTTGCCACTTGTGTATTGATAAAAATAACAAAACTTCAGTAAATAATATGTTATTGTTCAGTCATTTTCAGTCATGTCTGATTCTTTGTGACCCCATTTGGGGCAAAGATACTGGAGTGGTTTGCATTTCTTCCTTCAGATCATTTAACAAATGAGAAAACTGAGGCGAACAGAGTTAAGTGACTTGCCCAAGGTCACACAGCTAGTAAGTATCTGAGGCTGAATTTGAACTCAGGAAGATGAGTCTTCTTGGCAGCAGGTCTGGCATTCTATCCACTGTACCACCTAACTGCCCCCCATATATATATATATATATATATATATATACACACACACACACACACACACACACACACACACACACACTCACACACATGTGTATAAATTAATTTGTATTGGCCTTATGATTTCATTGGTGAATGAATGACAAAGAATTTGTTAACCTTATTAAAATACCCCAGGGTTCTACGGATAAAAAACAGTGCCTGGCACAGAGTAAGCACTTACTAAATACTTGCTTTATGAAGCTATCAAAATATACAAAAAGGACAATTTCTTCCCTATGAGAGCTCATATTCTTTTTATTTATTTATTTTTGCAGGACAATGAGGGTAAAGTGACTTTCCCAGGGTCACACAGCTACTACATATCAAGTGTCTTGAGGCCACATTTGAACTCAGGTCCTCCTGAATCCAGGGCCAGTGCTTTATACACTATGCCACCTAGCTGCCCTCAAGAGAGCTCATATTCTAATAGTAGAGGATGAGAAATAAAGGGAAGCAGGAGGGTTCAGGCCCCTCAGGAAGGATTGGGAAATGGCCTGGGTTGGGTGGGGGGGTGGGTGTTATGATTCATTTGGAGGCTTTTGTAATGATACAAATAAGCTATAAGAAGGACATGAAAGCTCAAGAAAAAGGTAAATTCTGCAGGTCTTTTTGAACAGCATGAGTGATAAGAGACTGAGAAAATGAAAGATTCCTCTCAAGTACCAGAACTGAGTAACTCAGAAAATGATTTTTACCCATATATAAGTAGAAATATCAGCAGGAAGAAGAGGATTTGTGGCTAAGATAATAAATTTCATTTTCAATATAGTAAATTTTAAAGGGTCAGTAGGACAAAAAGGGTGAGATATTCAAAAGGCAGTTGAAAAAGTAAATCTGGTCTTCAGCAGAAAGATAAGGTCTGGAGATTAAGATTTGGGAGCATCCACATAAAGGTGTTAGTTGAAAGTATGGGAGTTGAGGAGGTTGGACAGAAAGAAACTTGTGAGATGAAACGAGAACTGAGGATATGGGCTCCATTTTCTTACCTGTATTTAAAGAGTTGTCTAACAAAGACTTCTGTTTGTTTTGTTTTTGTTGAAGGTTTTTGGAGGCTGTAGGAAGGAGAGTATACCTGTGATTTTAGAAATCCCATCCACCAATGCTGATTAGTAATTATACTATGGTATTATTATCGTATGATCAGTAAGTATATTATAATATTATTATCCAGAAAGAGACTGGACTAGGAATTAGTGTAGGGGGAAATGAAGATACTCCCTCTGATGTTTCAAGCTGGACTGAAACTAGCAGGTTTAGAGAGTTGCTTGAGGCAGTGACATTTAAGTGAGACTTTATGCCTATCTTCATAAACTCAGGAAATCTCAAAGACCTCAGCCCTGTTTTTCCTAACTCTGAACCCAACTCTCCACTAATTTACACTTCCTCCAAAAATTATTTGCACTTAAATTGCTCTTTGTGTAAATTGACTGTCATCTCAGACAATTTATACTTAAGGTTCTTAATAATGCTTTCAGGACTCTAGGATGCCTTTTCAGCCTAGATTAATGTGATTAAATCATAGCTATATGAAAGACTTGCAATCATACATTCTAGGATCCAGCTAAATCAGATTGATCACCACTTTTTAAAACCACATCATCTTTTCTAGTCTATATATATATATATATATATATATATATATATATATATATATGCTCTGACTGTTCGCTACACTTAGAATGCCTCCCATTTCCCATTCCTATATCTATTTTCTAACATTATTTTATTTGGTTCTGAACTTAAGAGTGTGCTATGTAGCTCTTTTTGTGGTGGCTAAGAATTGGAAATCAAAGGAAAGCTTACTGATTAAGGAATGGCTAAATAAGCAGGGGTATATAATTGGGATGGAATATTATTGTGTTATAAGAAATGACAAACAGGACGATTTCAGAAAAACCTGGAAAGACTTACATGAATTAATGTATAGTGAAGTGAGCAGAACCAGGAGAATGTTGTACACAGTGACAGCAATATTGTTTGATGAAGAACTGTGAATGACTTAACTATTCTCAGCAATACAATGATCCAAGACAATCCCAAAGGACTCATGACAAACCAAACCATCCACCTCCAAAGAAAGAACGGATATTAATTGAACATAGGGTGAAGCATACCCTTTCCCACTTTCTTTCATTTTTTCATTCAAGTTTTCATATATAAAATTACTAATATGGTAATGTTTTACATAACTGCACATGTATAACCTATATAAGATTGCTTGTTGCCTCAGGGAGGGGGTAGGGGAGGAAGGGAGAGAATTTACAATTTAAAACTTTAAATAAAAATTTTTATTATTTTTTTTAAAATGTGCTATGCTCCATTCTGGAATATGAAACCAAAAGTGAAAGGGTCTCTGCCTTCAAGGAGTTTACATTTTAAAAATATTAAAACAGGGGGCAGCTAGATGGCACAGCAGATAAAGCACTGGCCCTGGATTCAGGAAAACCTGAGTTCAAATCCGACCTCAGACACTTGACACTTGCTAGCTGTGTGACCCTCGGCAAGTCACTTAACTCATTGCCATGCAAAATAAAATAAAATAAAATAAAATAAAATAAAATAAAATACTAAAATAACACTTGTTTAAAACTATCCTACAATTTGGAATTTCCACTGAGTCAGAATGGCATCAAGGAGTCTAAGCCAAAGGGATTGAAAGTACAAGCATTAAAATAATGATCACTGAGACAAAGTGAGCATACCATTAGATTTATATTACCAATTCCTGCAACATTTCCACCATAGTATTATCTGGTACTCGATATTAGACATAAAAATCTCAGAGAACTGAGGGCAGCTAGGTGGCGCAGTGGATAAAGCACTGGCCCTGGATTCAGGAGGACCTGAATTCAAATCCAGCCTCAAACACTACTTGACACTTACTAGCTGTGTGACCTTGGGCAAGTCACAACCCTCACTGCCCTGCAAAAAAAAAACAAAGTCTCAGAGAACTGAACTATTTGAGAAGATCAAATGCTTCTTCAATAGAAATGCGCCACTGAAATGGTGGAATTGGAATTCCAGTGCTCTTGAGCCCTTGCCAATGAGTAAGTAATCTGAGGAAAATATAATCCTTATCTATGGTAAGGCTATGTTTAAAGAGATAAGGGCTAGATTCCCCAACTTCTCTAAATTATTTTCACTGCTTTTCTTCTTTTGGGAAAGTCTAGATTTTATATAGATCAGGTAAAGACCATTAAGCATAATAAGTTGGCTTCTTGTTCAACTCTTCCATTTACCGAGTGTGTCTCAATTTAATTATTTATGGAATGAAGCTTTTGACTATTCAGTTTGATTGGACAGCCATGTATTAAGTACTTATTCTGTGCAATGCACTCTGATATGTGGTAGGGATACAAGACAGAAAAATAGAATAGTCTCAAGGATCTTATATTCTAACTACATAAGAAAGTATTTTTGATATAAAAGATAAAAAAGATGATTTTATCCTAAAAGATCCAGACTGCCATCGTTGTTATGTTAAAGCTTAACTCCACATCTAACATTAACCTGCCAACAAATTTTAGGAAGTTGCCAGAGGACCTGAGTTTACATAATAATTTATGATTATTACCTATATAACCTTAGACACTAAACTACTCTGAGCCCAAAGTATCTCAGTTTTAAAGTAAGGAAGGCATTGGACAATCTGCTTTCCAAGGTCCTTTCTGCAGCTAAATCTATGAAACTATGATAATTTCTTGTACAATGAGGACAATAGTATAGGATCATAAAATTTATAGTTGTAAAGGTTTGCAGAGAATATCTCATTCAAATAAAGCCTTTCATTTTTACATGAGAGGCATTTCCAAATATACTCTTCCACATCTGCCCACCTATTTAGCCTGAAGTTGTTCATCTTTTCTGAGGTCAAACTTAGCCAATACACTTACATGGTATTCAGTTTTATTTTATTATCCTTTCTTGCCCATTGCTACATATATTACATAGATTATTTTTTTTAGTCCTGGTTAATTATTATGCATCAGTTTGTAAAAGCTGTCTCAGGTTCCTCTGAATAGTTCATATTGTTTCTTATCGTCAAGAAATATTTCATTACTTTCAGGTAATACAATTTATCAATTGATCCTCAATTCCCTTTCATATCTTTACTACTAAAGGCATAGGACTGCTGAGAATAGTCTGGCATTCAAGCAATTAATCATTAAAATACTTTTTTATTATTTGATGTCAGGAACTGCATGAGTTGGTAGGGGTACAAAGACAGAAATGAAGTAGTCCTTGAGCTCAAGGAGCTTAAATTCATCAGAAGAAAGAAAAAAAGAAAAAAAAATAAGAAAAAGAAGAGAAGAAGAAGACAAAGAAGATGAAGAAGATGAAAAAGATGAAGGAGAAGATGAAGGAGAAGAGGAAAAAGAAGAGGAAGGAGAAGAGGAAGGAGAAGAGGAAGAAGAGGAAGAAGAAGAAGAAGAAGAAGAGGAGAAGAAGAAAAAAGAAGAAGAAGAAGAGGAAGAAGAAGAAGAAGAAGAAGAGGAAGAAGAAGAAAAAGAAGAAGAGGAAGAAGAAGAAGAAGAAGAGGAGAAGAAGAAGAAGAAGAAGAGGAAGAAGAAGAAGAAGAAGAAGAAGAAGAAGAAGAAGAAGAAGAAGAAGAAGAAATGCATGTCAAGGTAAATACATGCAATAACTGTATGAGACATTTTTTTTCTCCTTGATGTTTTGTGTGTATATACCTAGCAACGAGATCTCTGGATCATAGGTCATGGATATTTCAGCTACTTTTTTCTTATAACTGCTTACTGGTTTCTAGAAGAGTTAGACCAAATCACAGGTAATTATTTCATATTTATTTTCATTTACATTTCTCTTATTATTGTGATTTGTAGTTTTTTTAATGATATGAGATTCTCCTCTGAGAAATTTGTTCACATATTTTGACTACTTATATAGTGGGGTATGACTTGTTTGTTGTACATATTTGTATTAATTCCCTTGACAATTTAGATATCAGCTCATTACCAGAAATGTCTGATGCAAAACAAAACAAAACCCATTTCTCATTCTTTCCTTCTTTACATTTTAGCTTCACTGATGTTGTTTCCTTAAAAAGCTTATCAAGTTCACATAGCTTGAAATCTATTTTATCTTTTGTGATCATCTCTGTCCCTTGTTTTGCTAAGAATTCTCCTCCCAGGCACAGTTGTGAGAAATGCCTCATTCCCTTTTGTTTACCAATTGTTAAAAGCACTATAGTATTTTCTATTCAAATAGGGGATCTTTTTGGAATTTATTGTGGTATGTGATACAGGTATAAGATCCTGATCTAATCCATTTTTTAAAGCTAGGCAAATTTCTAGTTTTTCCCATTGTCCCCATCAACAAGGAAATCTTTCCCTCAAGGTATTTATGTTGTTGAGTTTATGAAATCCAATCAACTCTTTGATTGTTACATGAAGAAACTGAAATTAAGGGAACATGAATATCTTATACAAAATTTCATATCCAGGAAGTAGTAGTGCCAAGATATGAATAGAGGTCTTTCAACTCTAAACTCAGTGGACTTTAGAAGAAAAAGAAATTTACATCTTCTATTCTATGATTCTGAAACACGTTGTGTTAATGTGTTTCTACCTGTTCATAGTTTGCCAAAGATTTTACACTCCTAGTGTGGTTTTTTTTAACTTAGTCTTCTAACTAAAAATGAGTTTGTCATTTGAATCTTACAATCAGTTGGGTTTCAGCCAAACACCTGAATATAATTTCACTGATACTGCTTTTCCTTCTTTTTTGTTCCCCTGAGATTTTAGAGCATTGCCAAAGGCAGCATATCATGGGATAACAACAACATTCATGCGCAGCGGGTGGCCATGAGCCACACAAAGATTGTAACACATACTCAAAAACAAGCAGAAAAAATACATAATGAAAATAAGCAATATAGAGTCAAAACCCACTATCTTTGGTTATCATAAATATTTGTGAAATGAGAACCTAAGTAAAACATGTGGATTCCTCTTAAACTTTATTCTACAGTTAATTGTGTTAGTGTTTTTTAAGGACTGGAAAGTTTTGCTTTTTTCCATATACAACATCGGGAATTCATTCAGCTCTTTCACCCCAATGATAATTATGCAAGTGGCCACCCATGCATGTTTAACCAAATAAGAGCTTCAGTCAGTTGGACAATTAGGGTCCCTTTCTTGCTATGGTCCCTGAGTGGTGTAGCTTACATCCATTCAAGTGCTTATCCAAGAAGAACTTCCAGGGGGAAGATATAATGGTGAAAATTCATTTATAGTGGGGTTTTTTTCCTCTGTCTTACCAGACATAGGCTTGCCTTTTTAAGATAGGATACCTGGGCATACTCTGCAGTCCCTTAAAAATAGCCAATTTTTCAGGGGGAGGGGAAAGACTTCTGACAGCTTTTAGATCCTTAGCCCAAGCAGCTCCAACAACAAGCCCAGGACTACATTTAAACTTCAAAAAGTGAAATATTTGCTTTAAGCTACATCTCTGGGGGGTGGGGGGAAGAGGCCTTCGTAAATTACAAGTAAAAAATCAAAAGCATAACACCTGCCCTACTTATCAGAAAGGGTTGTTGTGAAGATCAAAAGAAAAAAGCACAGAAAGAAAAATGGGCAAGTTACAGACACAGAAAATGACTGAAGAAATAAAGTAAAAAAGGGGGTGGGAGTGGGAGGGAAGCTGTTAGGTACAGAAGAAAAACCACTTCTGTTGGGTAGGAATTTTAGAGCTGTCAGGGTCATTTGACTGAACCCCAGAATTTTACAGATGAGGAAACTGAGAAACAGAAAAGTTAGTGACCTGCCTAATGCTGGATTATTTCCATCATCAACCTTCTCTTCTCTTCTCTTTCCCATGTGCTATAAACTTGTACAGAGAAGTGCAAGGCATTCTAAAAGGATCCTGGAGATTTATTTAGCTATTCTTGATGGGGGGTCTGCCTACTAGATGGGAAACTTTTAGTCTTTCACAATAAATTTTATCTCACTCTACCACAATAGCCATTCCAAGCCTTCTCTTCTTTCTTCAAGCATTCTACAATCCATACTTCTGCAGTCTTCTCACCAAAGGACTTCAATTCATTTTAATAAATCTGAAGCTATTCATTAACTCCCTCTTTTCCTCCATCCTACACTTTCTTTTCTTTTCTTTTCTTTTCTTTTCTTTTCTTTTCTTTTCTTTTCTTTTCTTTTCTTTTCTTTTCTTTTCTTTTCTTTTCTTTTCTTCTCTTTTTTTGGCCAGGCAATGAGGGTTAAGTGATTTGCTCAGGGTCACACAGCTAGTAAGTGTCAAGTGGCTGAGGCCAAATTTGAACTCAGTTCCTCCTGTATCCAGGGCCAGTGCTTTATCCACTGTGCCACCCAACTGTTCCGTCATTCTATACTTTTAAGCCATTTGACATTATTGTCCCTCCCTTGTCCTTCTTTGCTCCACTATCTAATAAAGAGGTAGCTGTTCTTCTCACCAAACCTACCCCTCTACTTATCTTACGCCTATCCCCTTCCATCTTCTAAAGCTATTTGCCCTTTCTATCATCACTGCTCGCCTTATCTTCAATTTATTTAAACACATTAGTTGCTTTCCCATTGTCTACAAACATATTTAGGTCCCTCTGCTAGCCTTCAAAATACCTTCATTTGACCCTAGTAAACACTATAGAAAAATTACAAAGTTGTCATCTGACATTACTGCTCCCATTCACTACCAAACTTTTAGAAACAGTTGTATAGAATCACCTCCCCCACTTCTTTTTCCCTTTACCCTCAATTCTTTTCTTTTTTTGACCGGGGGTAATGAGGGTTAAATGACTTGCCCAGGGTCACACAGGTAATGAGTGTCAAGTTTCTGAGGCTGTATTTGAACTCAGGCCCTCCAGAATCCAGGGCTAGTGCTTTATCCACTATGCCACCTAGTTGTTCCCTCCCCTCATTTCTCAATCCCCTGCTATTTTGATTTTTGGCTCCACCACTGACCTAGAACTGCTAACTCAAAGGATACCAATGGCCTCTTGATCAACAAATTCAGCCTTTTATCTTCTTGTTCCTTATTGACCTCTCTACAACATAGTACAGTAGAAGAACTGGAGTCAGACAATAGGAACTGGAATTCAGGCTTTGCTACCTTCTACATGTGTGACTCTGGAAAATTAGCCTCACCTCTCTGGGCTTCAGTCCTTATAGGTAAAATGAAACAGTTGAACTAGATAACTTCTAAGGTCCTATGACACTGGTAACCATTTATTCCTCCTGCATTCCCTCTCCTTCTTCAATTGTCAAAGTACTACATTCTGCTTGTTGAATTCTATGTATCCTAACCCTCATGTCAATCACTTCTCATAGATCATCACATATGTCCAATAGCCTGATGATGGATATTCTTTCTTTGGGTCATCTTTTCTCTCTGTACTCTCTTTCAGCGATCCTACCTATATACTTACCACTAATCATAATGCCTCAGGCTTTTGGATTATGTGAAGATGAAGAGTTTTCTAATTAGCTATGGATGTGGAAGAACTGGCCACTCAGGAGATGCTGAATCAGAATTGAGCAGGGCAGATGGTTCTGCTGCTGGGCTGCTGCTGCTCAACCAGACTTGGTACATCTTTCAGTTACTGGGTTCCCCACAGCATATGACAGTTCTGCTGAATGGGCCAATATACTAGAATCTTTAGCCTCCCTCTTTGATGGACAGGCAAAGTCTTCATCACTTTAACCTCTTGCTTACCTGTGTATTGCACAGATCATACAGATATCTATCCTGAGTGTTAAAGTGCTTCTCCTGACTCCAAGAGCAATGACACTTAACCTGGGAATAGCCAAAGCCTCTCCTATTTGACTTCCTCAGAGTCTGGGTTAGAAGATTCATCATCCCCAAGCAGTAATCATAAGAGGTCTAGCTTCTTCCATCTGACAATTTCTCTTGGTTCACAGTCAATTCCATCAGTGAGAGGTTCTACTTTACCTTATGGTGACTACCACAT